>NW_002987025.1:85361-87852 GCF_000006295.1 Pediculus humanus corporis
TAAAAAAAAAATATTATCCGATTCTCATATAGCAATAATAATAATAATGTAAAAAAAAAGAAAACAATTTAAAAGCGGAAAATTCTCTGGAAAAAAAATAGGAAAAAAAAAATTAATTTTTTATTAAGTAAACAAAATCTCTAAAATTTAATTCCCACAGCACCAACGCAGCGTTTAATAATAATAATAATGATAATAGTAATACCACTCATATATTAAACACATAAAAATTGCTCTGTTGCTGCTGGTGTTGTACAAAAGAAAAAAAGGGGGAAAATAGAGAAGGGAGAAGGGGGGAAAATTTATAATTGGAATAATTAAAAAGTCATTTTTAAAAATAAAAACATCGAGGCGACGTCGCATGTTTCTTTTTTTTTTTTGTATCTCTGTCGTAATAAATAATTTAAAAAAACTTTTTCCAGGTTTTGTCAAAATAAATTCGATTTTTATTATAAATTACAACAACAACAAAAACAAACAACAAACAAACAACAGCAAACAATATTTCCGGTTTTTATTTCCGTTTGAAATTATTATTAATTTTTTTTTTTTTCCTTGAAGTTCCATCGCAAACATTTTTTTTTCTTTTATCATTTTCTCCAGTTTAAAGAAAAACCGGAAAAAACATTCTGATTTCCGGTTGATAATAATAATAATAATTAAATTTTTTTATAAAGGTAGTAAGTAATAATTAATTACTTCCTGGAATAAAAAAATTAAAAGTTTTTTTTTTCCAGGTGCGAAAATGATTTTCTTTTCGAACGAACAAAAAAAAAAGAGCGACAATCGTAATAATAATAATAATAATAATAATAAATTTAAATACAAATTTACAGTTAAAAAATAAAAACCCTTTTTCCACCACCCCTCGACCTGTTGTGAGACTAATAATAATAATAAAAACGTTATATTTTGGTGATATTAATATGATGTATTATTGCACACACACACACACACACACACACACACATACACATAAAAAAAAAACCATTTAAAAAAAAAAAAAGGAAAAAGTGAAACAGGTTCGTTTTATTAATATTATGGAAATTTTTAATAATAAATAAAATTTATTATTTTACCGCTGGAACGTAAAAAAAAAAAAAAAACCGTTAAAATTTATAAACTTTTTTTTAAAAATTAAATTAAAATTTTTTTTTAAAAATAAAAATCGTTAAGTTATAAATATATATATAACAACGTAGCAGGCGAAAATATATATTTTATTTTAAAATTTAAATATGATATAATAATAATAATAATAATAATAATAATAATAATAATAATAATAATAATTAAAAAAAAATGTTTTATATAGAAGAAATTCAATATTGTTATAACATGTAATAGTTTTTTTTTTTTTATTTCCGGTTTAAAATTTTTTTTTTTTTAAATAATCGTCGCCATTTTTTTTGTTAATTTTCTCGTTTGTGTTCAGGTTCGTTGTTTGTTGTTTAATAAAATTTTCTGCTCCGGTTAATAAATAATTCGAATTAATTTTAAACAATATTTAAACAAAGTGAAATTTATAAAATTATTTTAACGGTAATTATGACGTCACGAAAATGGTTAATATATAATAAGAAACGAGTAATGTGGATCATCATTGAAATTTTTATGGTTTGTTATACTTTGTTATGTTCTTCGATTTATTTTTCTTTCTTTGTCTTTCCTTCAACTCCTATCATTCTTTCATCGATGATGAAACGTCTATAAACGTTTTTGTGAATAAATCAAGAACAGAAAAATAACAAAATGGTAACAACAACGTAACAAACAACGTGAAAATTAAAAAAAAAATTTAATTAATTTCATTTCCCGTTTGTTTGCTTGTTTGTTTCTCCCGTAAATTTGGGTTGTTACGTCGCGACAACAAAAAAAAAATATCTGTTGGTGAAATGTGATTGATAACGTTTTTTTTTCTATTTTATATTAACGACACCGAAATTTTTACAAGGAAGGAGGGAGGACCTGGAGTGACAGGAACCGGAAACAGTATAAAAAATTTCAACGACGGTTGAATCAAACCGAAAAAAAAACTCGATTGATGATTACATTTTAACCACGTTTCGAATACGAAAAATAATAATAATAATAATAATCTAGAGTAAAAATTAATTTAATACGGGTATATTAATAAATTAAAAATTATTATTATTATTATTATTATTATTATTTAAAAAATTTAATTAATTCATTTTTAATTTTTAATTTTTCTTTTTATTTTATAATATCGCGTGATTTATTTAATTATTCAATTCCGTGACGAAATTTTAATTTTTATGTATATATGTGCGCTTTTTTTTTCCTTTTTTTTTTTTTTATTACACACCACGGATATATATTTTCGCGTGTGCGGGTGTGCGCACACATACATAAAACTATATATTTTCATTTTATTTAAATTAGTTTTTCTTTTTCCGTCGGAGTAAAAAAAAAAAAAAAATAAATAAATAAATAAAATATTAACAAACATAAATTTAACGATTTATTT
>NW_002987025.1:88325-91274 GCF_000006295.1 Pediculus humanus corporis
AGAGAGAGAGAGAGAGAGAGAGAGAAAGAAAGAGAAAAAAAATAGGTTAATGTTAAAATTTATATTTCTAAAGTGCCTTTTCTAATAAAAACTAAAAAGCTATCGCCCGATTATTTCATTATTTCATTTTTATTTCATAATATAAAAAAAACCCACAAACAACCTTTTAAACAAACAGACAAACAAACGAAAAAAATTTTTACTTATCCCGTTTGTTTTCCCGCGAGTCTTCCGTATTTTATTATTATTATTATTATTAATAAAAAAAATTTAACGACACTTATTTATTTATTTATTTAATTATTATACGCGAGAAATTTATTATTATTATTTTTATATTTAAATTAAAAACATATTAATTAATATTATTATTATTCACTTAGTCGTAGTCGTCGTTCTAGCAGACGATTCTATTTAATTAAAAATTTTATTAAATGACATTTCATTATCATTATTATTAATAATCTTGTGACGAAATAAATAAATGATTTATATTAGATGTTATTATTATCGATTTTATTATTAACGTGTCGTTGATGCCGTTTTACCTTTTTTTTTTAAAATTTTCCTTTTTCCCCATCGTAATTCTTTTATTATCATTATTATTATTTAGTTTTATAAGTTGAATCCTTTGTTTAAAAGTGTGGGGAAAAGGAAAAGAAAAGAAAAGAAAAGAAAAAAGAAAAACAATTTTCTGGAGTATGAATTTTTCTATAATTTATATGTGTGTGTAAAAAAAAAAATTCTTTTTCCTTTTTAAATTTATCGTCTGCTTTTTTTTTATTTCGAATCGAATGACGATCCCGATGATGATGATAATAATAATAATGATATTATTACGTAAAAAAAACAAAAAACAAAAAGGTTACGACGAATAATAATGATGTTTTCTTTCTTTCCTAAAATATTGAATAATAATAAAAAATTTAAATTTGATTTATTATTTAAAAAATTTTTGGATTAAAAAAGTTTTCCTTTTTTTTTTGTGTGTGCCAAAGATAAAAGGAATAATTTTCAATGGAAAAAAGGAAAAAGAAGAAGAATAATAAATAATAAGAAAAATCCGTAATAATAATAATAATAATAATAATGAAAGGCATATTTATAAAACTCGCGAAACTATTTTCATATGATAAAAAAAAAAAAAGATGGGAAAAAGTTTTTTTTTTTTTTTTTTTTTAGTTTTTAAGAAACAAACAGCAAACAACAAACAACAAACAAACAAAGAAGAAGAAAAAGAAGATTTTTTAAAGGTTTTTAATTAGATTTTAATTTTTGATTTATTTTTATTTGAAAACTAATAAAACTTGAGGTGTGAAAATATATTTTTTAAAAAAATGTGGGGGAAAAGGAAGGAAAGGAGGGAAAACCTCTCATTAAATAAATTTTCATTTAAATTTAATTTTTCCCCTCCTTCCTTTTCTTTTTTTTTAGTGATAAACGTTATCCGAAGATTTTAAGGGAGGTAGGGAGGCATGGAGGAAAGGGGGGATGAGAACGAGAAAAAAAAAACAAATTTGACTTCGATGAGAAAAAAAATAAAAATAAATTCTATTGACACGATGAAATAAATTTGAATTTAACTTAAAGAAGAAAGGGTTTATGGGATGAAAGGAGCGGGAGAGAGGGTAGGGGTGGGAAATCAGGAAACAAATCAGAAAAAAATCATTGAGAATAGAAAAACAAGAGGAAATTGTCATTTTTCAAACTTTCATTTAAAAAGAAAAATCTTTTGGCAATTTATTAAAAATAAAAATTTTCTCGTTCAGACATTTTCTTTTCTTTTTTTTTCTTATAAATTTCATTGGAAATGACAGGAAGTTGAAATGTAAAGCGTGTGCGTGTAAATATTTGTAAATTTTTTTTTTTTTATACGTATTCATTCGCCCACGTGAAAATCAAATAAATGAACCGTAAGAAAACGTAACCCAAAATCATTATTATTATTATTATTCGATATTCCTTTTTTTTTAAATTTTCCAGTAGTAAATTTTTATGTTAAACTAAAATTTCATTTAGAAACATTTAGAAAGGATAGAAAAAAAAAGGGAAATTGTAAAATGAAAAACTCTCTCGTTAAACTTTTTATGATAATAATAATAATAATAATAATAATAATAATAATAATAATAATAATAATAATAACAATAATAATAATAATAAAGATTTTATTTCTTTCTTTTTTAAAAAAAAAAAAACACTTCATCATTTTATAGTCTTTAATTTAAAAAATAAAAATAAAAAAAAAAAGGTTTGTAATTACAATTAAAACGTTTACGTAGTAATAATTTTTTTTTTTTTTTTCATTTTTCACGTTTGAAATTTTTCCTTTTTTTTATTTTTTTTTATTTAGTCTTGTGGAAAAGGAAAGAAAAGAAAAGAAAGAAAAAAAGGAAGAAAAACGTAATTAAAAATAAAAATAAAAACAAAACAAAAACAAAAACAGTAACGTAAAGGTTTTGCAGAGTTAAATTTTTTCCAAAAAAAAAAAAAAGAGGAAGAGAGATAAAAAAAAAATTTGTTTTTCCTCCTTTCGTACACGATGAGAAAAAATTATTATTATTATTATTTATATCGACGCCGCCATATTTTTTTTACAAGTGTAATAAATTATTTTTATTTATTTTCAATTCGTGTCTTTCATTTTTTTTTTTTTTTTTACACACATTTAAACTTTTTTGTTTTTGTTTTTCCGACATATACGAGAAAAAAACAACAAAAAATTTATCACTTTTTTTGTTTTTTAGATAAGAAAATGTTTATAAAAAATTATTAATAATAATAATATTAAAAGTTATTAAAAAAAAAAAAATTTTTTTCGGTGTGAGATTATTTTGACTCCTTCTCAAATAAATTTATTTAAAACTTAAACTTTTGAATTGATTAAAACTTTGTTTTATAAATTTATTAATATTATTATTATCATTATTATTATCGTTTAAACTTTAT
>NW_002987025.1:91577-96339 GCF_000006295.1 Pediculus humanus corporis
AATTTACCTTCTATATTTTATTATTACTTATCACAATTTTTTTATTTCCCTTTTAAATTTTTATACGTGTCGTTTGTGAAAAAGAAGAACGTTTTAAATGTTTTTAATTAATAATATATATATAAAATGTCGAGTCGTACACGCGCACACGCACACGCACACACGTCCCCCCCACAATGAAAACCTTTTTAAATTTTTCATTTGTTATTTTCGTAATTGCCATTTTATGTAAGCGTCGTATGTATGCGAATATATATCACACAATACGCAGGGTAAAAAAAAATAAAATAAAATTGTAATTCTTTATAAAAAAGAAACGAAAAACAAATAAATAAAACAAAGAATAAAACGTTAATGACTCTTTATTTATTTATTTATCGTGTAAGAAGAAAATGTTAATTAATAAACGATTAACAAAAAAAATTTATTTTAATATAAACAACAAAAAAACCGTACGTATTCCGGGTGCGATGAAGAAAAAAGAAATAAAATTTTTTTTTTTACACTCGTTTTTAATAAAATTTAAAAGCGTTCGAACGTGTAAGAAAAAATTTTATTATCATTATTATTATTATTATTATTATTCTTGAATATTATTTGAATATCGAGTTTTATATTAAAAAAAATAAAATAAAAAAATCAAACGAAACGAGCGACGGTAAATTCGCGGCGGCGGCGGCGGTATATGTAAAAAGGTAAAAAAAAAAAAAAAAGATGGCGAACGGAAAAAAAAGCAGAAGAAAAAGAAGAATAAGAAGAATAGACGGCAATTACGTTGCGATAAGGGGATTAAAAAGTCAGAAAATTTTCGGGAAAATAAGAGAAATCGATTATTTAAGTAAGAATTTTTTTTAAAAAGAAACCATCTTGAATTTTAAATCGACGATGACTTTATTTTCCCTTGAATTTATTTAAAATTTTAAATGACGTTATAAACAAATAATAAATAAATAAATAAAATTTAAACATTAATAATAATAATAATAATAATAATAGTAATCGATTCGAAAGAGTGCAAGAAAATTATTATTAATAAAAAGAAAAAAAATTGGTTGTTGTTTTTGTTGTCGTTGTTGTTTTTAACTAATGAAATAATATAAATTATAAAATAATTTATAAATAAAACAACAGCAACAACAACAACAACAACAACAAACAAACAAAACAATCGGTAAAAAGGATTTTAACAAAGTTTTTTTTTTATTTCTTTTTGTTAACTTTTTTTTGAAAAAGTTATTTTTTTTTTTTTTTTTGATTTATGTTTTCTGTTTTTTTTTTTTTTTTTTTGTAAAATTTTGTAAAAAAAAAAAACTCATTACGATGAACGAAACATAAAATAACACAACAACAACAACAACAAACGTTTAATGTAACATTTTTTAAATAATTCATCGTCTACCGAGTAATTATAAAAAAAAACAATTTTCCCCCTCTTTTTTTTTTTTTTGACTTTTCACCTGTTTTCCTTTTTGCCCAACTCATCTTTTTCACTTTTACGCAGCAATTAAAAAATTTTTCCCTCCCACCTCACCACACCCCATCCGACATCACTTTACCCCTTCCAAACATCACCTTAATATTTTTTTTGGGTTGGAGGGTGGAAGGGGGGAAAGGGTCATAATTATTCCAAACACCTGAAACCTTATTTTTATTTTCCCTCACTTTATAATTAATAACTTGTTTTTTTTTTTAATATTAATCGTCCGGTTTTACCGTTTTAACTTTTTACCCTCAACTTTCTTTACTATTAATATTTCCTACTTTTTTTTTTATAATCATAATCATTATTATTATTATTATTATTATTATTATTATTATTATTAAAGAACAAAAACTAAAAAACAAAATGAAGGAAACTTGAAACTTTTAATATTATTGTTTAACTTTTTTTGATGGGGGTTCGTAAATAACTCGAAGAGGTTTACCCTCAAGTTGTAAACTACAAATTTTATCCCATTAATATTAAATATAAAAAAAAAAAAATTATATTTGGCGCGAATTTTTAAAATACAAATTTTTCCTCTCTCTCTGTTTTATTTTTTACATATTTATCGATTTTTTTTACGAGAGGGAGAGAGAGAGAGAGAAAGAGTGAGAGGAAAAATTAAAAAAAAATTTTTTTTTTTTTTTTTCAGGAAAAAAAACCGTAAAAAATTTTTTTTCCCCCTCCCCTCCTTCGCGTTTTTTTTTTTTTTATTACGTATTTAACGATGTAAAAATTTGTGGGTTTCGCATATCGTGCGAGATAATAATAATAATAATGATAATGATAATAAAAAATATTACGAGACTTTTTTTTTCTTACTTATTTATTTATTCACGTTAGAGTAAAGGTAACATAAAAAAAATTATGTAATCTACCGGTTTGAGGCGCTTTGATATATAAAAAAAAATTCCTTTGATTCTGCTCCTTTTTTCCTTTTTCCCTTTTTTTTTAAATCTCGCATTAATCCTTACGAATTATTAACACGCGGCGATGTAAGAAAAAAAAAAAAAACAAAAATTTCAACGATTTATTTTTTTTAATAACTTAAACGTTTATTTATTAATAAATTATTATTATTATCATCGTTTTTTCTTTTGTTTTTAATATTAATAATAATAATAATAAATAAATAAATAAAATTTTTTTATATTGAGTCTTAAAAAAAAAAAAGGAAAAACGATATTAAGGCTCGTTTTTTTTTTTTATAATCGCGTTTTGATAATAATAAATTAAATGACGATAAAAAAAAGGGGCGGATTTAACGGGTCGCAAAGAGTAATTAAGATTTTTTTGTTAGTGACAATTTAAATCAATTTTTTTTCGCTTATTCTTTCGTTGAAAAAAATTCTTTTTCGATGTTCTTTTCCGATAATGATGATGATGATGATGATGACGATGATGATGATGATGATGATGATGATGATGATGATAATGATTTTGATGACGTAAGCGGTAGGGATATAGCGAGGAATAAAAATCCGTAAATAAATAAATAAAATTTTTTATTGAATTTTATCGAATCGAAAAATTGAATTAATAAAAAAAAAAAAAAAAAAAAATTTAGGAATAAAATTTGTTAAATATTATTTATGCGCGCGAGAAAAAAAAAAAAGAAAAACGGATGTAGAGGAAAAAAGAAAAAAACGAGAGGAAAAAAAAAGAGGAAACGGAAATAATATACATATATATTTATTCATACACGCATATACGTATATTTATATATATAAAATTTTTTTTTCCTTTTTTCCTTTTTTGTTCTTAAACTGTAGATTTTCGCTTACGTGGTGAAATGAATTTCCTTTTTTCTTTTTTACCCTTACCTGTGTGTGTGTTTTCTTCTTCCCCCCCTCTCCCACACCTCACAACTCCTTCCTTTACTTTTTACCCTTTACCTTTTCTTTTTTTTAACTACCTCCCGGTCTTTCGTACCTTTGATTCTTCAATTTATCTCCGTTTATGCGGATTAAGATTTTGTATATGCCTACCCGCGTACCCGTCTTCCCACCTCCCCGCCTACCTACTGCCTTGTGTATAAATCACAAAATTAAATTAAATTTTACTTTTAATATTATACATAAAATAAAATAAAATAATTCTTTTAAGATATTCAAAATTCTACCGTTTTAAAATTTTATTTTTATTAAACCTTCTTTTTAACCTTTTAACCTTTTTTTTTTTGTTATTTTACCTAAAAAAAAATTCACGTTTATCATCATCATTATTATTATTTAAATAAAAAAAATTTTCGAAATCGTTTGTTGGTAACAAATCATTATTACCAACTTTGTAAATAATAATAATAATAATTTTTTTTACATTATGGTTGAATATAATTATGAGTAATGAGGTTAATGAACTTTAATTTTATTTATATGTAAAAAAAAATTTGACTTGAAAGTATTTCTGCTACTCTCACAATATTATTTAAGGTACCAAGTGTGCCAACTTTATAATAAATAAAATATTAAAGACTATATATTTTTGTTATTGTTGTTGTTGTCGTCTTTTTATTTTTCATTTTTTTCCTTTTTTTTTTTTTTTATAAAAATCTCCCGAGAACAGAATGTAAAATAAGCGTTTAGAAAAGCTTAAATTTATCCACCCACGAGATTAAAGATAAAAAAAAATTTTTTTTTTTATTTTTTAAGGGTGGAATAAATCTTCATCTTTTTACCTTTACCGAAAAAAAAATATATAAAAGTAATTTTTTTCTACGTTTTTTTTTTTTTTTTTTTTTTTTTTTGCGACAAAAATCTGCCATCTTAATATTTTATTTATACTTTGTCGCCCTAGCAAAAACGTAAAAAAAAAATTTTTTTTTTTCTTAACGCGAATTAAATCGTTAAATTTTTCGTTTTTACCCCCCTCCACCCCTCCTCTCCCCTCTCCCTCAAAACAAAACCGGAAATACTAAATTATGTTGTTTTCGAATCGTCTTATTATTATTTTTTTTTCTAACGTTTTTTTTTTTTTTTTTTAAAAAATTAATACCAAAAACTGTCAAAATAACAAAAAAAATTTATATATAGCTTTAACGAGAAAAAAAAGGGGAAAAAAAAGGAAAAAAAAGGACGATATGGGAGTTCAAACGTGCCTAAAGGTTGTAATGAAATTCGTAAACGTTTCTTAAAACTTTTTTCTTTTTTTTTTTTTTTTTTTTATTTTTGTTTTTGCTTTTGTCACACAATTTCCGGGAATAAAAAAGAGAAAAAAAAGGAAAGAAAAAAAAGGAAAAAAAGAAAGAAAGAGAAAAAGAAAAAAAAACAAAATAGTATT
>NW_002987025.1:96359-115647 GCF_000006295.1 Pediculus humanus corporis
GGAAAAAAAGGGAAAAAAGGAAGGAGGGGGAAAAGAAAAAAAAACCAAATTGTTTTTTAAAAAAAAAACTTTGGACCCGTTTTTTGAAATTTTTTTTTTTAAAAAAAAAAAAAAAAAAAAAAAAAAAAAAAAAAAAAAAAAACGAGTCTTTATAAAAACAAAAAACTATGACGACGAAAACGACAATAATAATAATAATAATACTAGAATCCCATAATTTTTTTTTACTTTTTTTAAAAATTATTTCAAAGTTTTTTTTTTCACGAATGATTTATATACGCGCGAAAAAGGAAATTAAAACACTTATTATTGTCACATAAAATGATTTTTTTTTTTTTTTAGATTTCCAAAAATGACAAAAAAAGACAAAAGTCGACATTTTATGTTTTTGTTCGAACGGGAAATGGATGAAAAAGGAAAAAAAAGAAAAAAACAATATCGTGTTTTTTCCCCAATCCTTTGTAATTAAAAAAAAAAATTTTTTTCGCATAAAATCAAATTATAAAAAGAATTACGTGATTAATGTTATCGTAAATAAAAAAATAATTTTTCTAATGTTGCGAACGAATAGAGTAAAGTTTATTCGAATTACTCGTTTTGTTGCGATTTTTAAGGTAATCGACACATTTTCGTAATTTTTCATATTTGTCAAACGATTTTTTTAAATAAAAAAACTGTGATTTACCATTAATTTTACGTTGCGTAAATAATTCATTTAATAATTTTATTTATTTATTTATAAAATTCAACCCCGGAATGAAAACTCTGTTATTTTGACGACAACAGGTGTCGTCACAGCTTTATTTATAAATAAATCTTTTAACTTATCAACTCGACACTAAGACGAAATATTCACAACTGGAAATCCCCTCTCCATCTCCCCGTTTTTCCTCTCTCTTCCTTCCTTCCTTCATCTCGTCCCTCCACGTCTTTTTCCGTTTAAAAAATAATAAAAAATAAAAAAAAAATTTAAAAATTAAAATGAAAGCTTAAATTTTTAAATCCCTTCCCCTCCCTCCACTTTTTTTTCTTTTCATTATTATTATTATTATTATTATTATTATTATTATTATTATTATTATTATTATTATTATTATTATTAATTTTAACTGAAAAAGAAAAATTTTCAATTTGAGTATAAAAATATTTTCACCTTGGCACATTTTTGATATTTTTTATAACTTAGTTTAAAAAAAAAAAGAAAAATGGATTTTCCAGATTAAAAAAAAAAAAAAAAATTTTTTTTTTTTTTTAAATGTAATTTCCCGGAGAAAAATTTAGTTTCTTTTATCTCGGTATTTTATTTTTAGGTAATCTCCGAGTTTTAGGAGTTTTTAATTTCCGTAATCTGTTCCCTTTTTCCCCTCCCTTCACCTCCACCTTTTTCTCCTCTTCTCCCTCAACCTTCACCTGCGCGGCATTTTTCGAAAGGTTAATTTTTTTTTTCCTTTTTTTTTTGTGGAGGATGGTCGTGGTACTCATCAACAATCGAATAATTAATTAATAAAGTTTAATTTATCTCTCTCTCTCTCTCTCTCTTTTTTAAGGATAATGACACGACGGTTAGTAAATAATCTTTTTTTGTAAGTAGATTACACGTGACAATCCGACGTCACGTTTTTTTATCATCGTTTAAATAAATTTAAAACGCACACGAGCACAACAGCAAAAAAAAAATTTTTTTTTTTTTCGGTTTTAGGTTTTTGCGGTTTTCTAAAATGTTTTTCTTTTTTTCTTAAATTCTTAATTTTCTTTTTTTTTTGGGGGGGGGGGGTAAAGTTAAATAATATCGTTGAGGTAAGAAAAAAAAATAAAATGAAAATTACACAGAAAAAAAAAAAGAAAAGAAAATTTTCTCACTTAAAAACGTTCAGTTACTGAACACATTTAAATCCTTGACACGTTTTTACATTTTTAACGCTTTAAATTTTAAATTTAATGGATTTTAAACCTTTTTTTTTGTTCAGACTCTCTTCTTTTCTTTTCTTTTCTTTTTTTATTTATTTCCGTTTTTATAATTTTCCGATTAAAAACGTTGTTTTTCTGCGCGCACACACACACATAGGCACAATAATAAAATTTTTAATTCGTCGAACTAACATCTTATCATAGAAATTTTAAAAACTATGACGTCATTAATTAAACAAAACGAATACAACAACCGGAAATAAACGTTAAAAAAATTATTATTATTATTATTATTGATTCACTCGATTTCTTTTTACAACAAGCAACAAATTTGTTAACTCAACTTTTTGTTGTTGTTGTTGTAATTTTCATGTTAGAAACTTTAAATTGACGTCACATTAAATTATTATTATTATTATTTTTAAAAAAATGACGTAAAAGTTAAGAAAATTTTTCGTGTAATTAGACAAAATTTTTTTTAGTTTATCATCGCTCGGCGTAAACAAAAGAGGGTCAAAATATAAAAGGTGAAAGTTTTTTAATTACTCACGCACACCCGCACGCACGCACGCACTCACACACGAACAAAACGCATTAAAATAGACAAAAAGAAGAAAAAAGGAAAGAAAGAAAGAAAAAAAGGAAATTTTATGAATAAAAAAGGTTTAATTAAATAAAAAAAAAAAAATTTTTTTTTTCCTTTTCGGGTGAAATTTAAATAAAATTTTTAATAAATGACCCGGATTTCCCTAATTTCAAAAATGTTTTCTACTTAAAATTTTTTATTTTTGCATTTTTTGCTATTCGCTTTATTGATTTTATTATTATTATTAATAATAATAAAATTTAATTGTCCGAAGAAAAAAGCGAAAAAGGAAAAGACCTCTATTATTATTATTATTATTAATTTTTTTTTTTTAAATTCGAGTTCGTGACCTCTCGTACTCTCGCATTCGCACATACACATTTTTATAATTTTAATTGTTGTCGTTGTTAAAATTCCTGTTGTTGTTGTTGTTTGTTTGTTTGTTTCGTTTCCTTTTAAAAAAAAAATATAAAATAAATCATCGATACGTTTTTTATTTTTTTTTATCGTCTGCTTTTTTTACTTTTGTAAAAAAAATTCCGTTCGGTTTTTTAAAATTCGAATTCCAATTTTTTTTTTTTTTAACGAAGTAATATAAAAAAATTTTTTTAATTTTTTTTTATTCACTTCCTTTTCCCTCCTCTTCTTTCCCTCTTCCCCCTTCATTCTACCCCGCCTTCCCTTCCCCTCCCCCATTTATTCCTTTTCGATTTTAATCTTAAAAAAAAAAAAAAAAAAAAAATTTCTAATTTCGAAAAAAAATTTTTTTCATTTTTTATAATAATAATGATAATCGGAAAATTTCACTCAAATCATTTACATTTTATTTTTATTAATTGCCAACATTTTAATATAAAATATATATTAATAATAATATTGAATTTAAGAAAGAGAAAAAGGGAAAAAAAGGTGCAAATATTGGCTTTTCTCAATCTTCTATCGGTTTTTCCTAGAAAATTCATCTCCTTTACTTTAGATTTAACGAAAATTTTATTCTCAAGATTTAAACTTATTTCGTTTTTTTTTTTCGGGGGAGGACCGGAGGGTGGGGTGGGGGAAAGGGAAAGGAGAAGGAGGGAAAAACTTTTATTTGAATTTATACATCTCGAGAGAGTCATTTATTTATTTTTCCTCCTTTTTTTTTTTTAAAGTGAGAGAATATAACCTTTTTGATGGTCCAATTGTGAATCCCATGTAAAACGTTAAGATTTCTAATTTTTCAACGCAAAACTTTTTCGGTCGAATATCAAATCCCCTTTCCTCCCCTCCTCTTTCCTTCCCTCCTCCTCCCCTCTCCCCATCGACAAAATTTTTTTTTTAAAACCACGATACAACTACCTTCTTCCCCTCTCCTCCCCTCCCCCCTGGGAAACCACGAGATTTTTGATTGGAATATTTCGTTTTAAAAGAAAATGATTTTTTTTCCCTGCAAAAGGTTAAACGTAAAATTTATTAAACCGTAACGTATAAAAATATATATATATTATAATTTAAAATGAAATAATATATATATATATATATATATATATATATATATATATATATATATATATATATATATTGAAACAGAGTGAGAGATGTAAGAGAGAGAGTGAGAGTGAGAGAGAGAGAGAGAACAAGTATCGATTGATATTTTGAGGACAATAAATAATGGGTGCGTTTTAAAAAAAAAAAAAACTTTTACGGTTTTTGAATAAAGCAAAAATTTTTTTTTAGAAACTTATTTTCAATAAATTTTTCGTTTTTTTTCCTTTTTCTTCTTTCCTTTTTTTTCCTTCCTTTTTTCCATTTTTTTCCTTTTTTTCTTACCAAAAAAAAAACTTTTTTTAAAAAAGATAAAAAAAAACTTAACGTTTCTTATTTATTTAAAACAAACACAAAAAACTACTTATATTATTATTATTATCATCATCATCATTATCATTCGTTTTTTAAAATTAATTAAAAAAAAAAAAAAAAACTCTTCGTGTGCCATCATCATCATCATTATTATTATCATCGTCATTCGTATTCGTAAAAACATTTACGAGGAAATTGTTTGCTCGAACGTATAAGAATTTGTTGTTGTTGTTATTGCAAATTTAAATTTAAATTTAAATTTAAATTTTTTTATTTTTTAGAAATTTACATTGAATGATTAACAACAAAAGTGGCGATGATGATGATGATGATGATGATAATAATAATAATAATAAATAATTATTCTTTAATTAGTTTTTTAATTGGATGAATAAAATTAATTACTTATTACAAGTAATAAAAGTAAAATTATTATTATTATTTATTTTTTCAACTTGCAATCACCGTATTTTTTATTTAAAAATGATGATGATGATGATGATAATAATAATAACAACAACAAAGGTTTATTCTTTTTTATTTTGCTTTGCTTTGGTTTGGTTTGTTTGTTTGTTTGTTTTTGTTTTTTTTTTTTTGTCGTTCCAATGAAGTGAAAAATTATTATAACAAAATGAAAAAGTGGAGATGGTGGTGGTGGTGGGTGGGGGGTGGTCGCGGTTGTGGAAAAAGAAAGAAAAACATTTCGCTTTACTGGATTTCATGGGGGGAAATTTTTTTTTTTTTTTTTTAATTTTAAAAAATGTTTTTCATAATAAAAAAAAAAAAAAATCATTGAAGGATATAAATCCAAATAATTTTTTTTTTTTTATTTCGTCTGTTGTTTTATTTAATTTAATTTTTTTTTCCCCTATCTGATAAATTTAATAATGAACGATAATAATAATAATAATAATAATAATAATAATAATAATAATAATAATAATAATAATCCAAAAAACGATGGGAAGCTAAAAAAAAAAAAAAGGAAATCAAACGAAGAAAACCAAAAAAAAAAAAATTCTAATTAATATAGGTAAGCTAAACATTAAAAAAAAAAAAATTTATTATATGTTTATTTTCAAAAAAAAAAAAAAAACGAATGCTAATTTTTTTAATTTAATTTTTATATACAAAAAAAAATTATTCCCCCTCCCTTTTCTACTCTTCTCTCTCCCCCTTCTCTTTAACCCTTTTGCACAAAAAAAAACAAGATGAAGGAGCTTAAAAAAAAAAAAAATAAACTTAAAAAGTTAAAACCGAATTAAAAAGAAAAAAAAAAGTTTTCTTGTTAAAAAAAAATTATTTATTTATTTATTTATGAGCGTAATTAAATTACGTAATTAACAATTTTTTTTTCTTTTCTTTCATTTAATAAAAAAAAAAATAAATTTATATTATTTAATTATTTTTTAAAAATTCGTATAAACAATAAATAAATAAATAAAATAATTTTTTATTATTAATAGTGATAATAAACATTCATCAAAATATCATTTTCATCATCATCATCATCTTGATAATATGACCTATTTGCTAATGACATGTCAATTAATTTATCACTTGAATAATTTTTTTAAAAAAAAAAGGATTTCAAAATTATCATTATTATTATTATTATTATTTTTATTTGCTTTCTCCCTACTTCCCCTTTCCTCCGCCTCCCCAAAACTTTTTAAAAAAAAAAAAAAACATTAAATCAAAAAAAATTATCATTATCATTACTTATCGCCCAACACAAACACACACACGGGTCGTCCATTAACTAAATAATCCCGATAATGATAATAATTATTAATAATAATAATAATAATAATAATTTTTTTTACCTTTCGGCCATTATTAAAAAAAAAAAAATGACTGATATTTAATTTGCATGTTTAAAGTCATTTTTATTCGAAAAAAAAAAAAAAAATTGTTTACATTTTTCTCTTTTTTCCCTCCCCCTCTCTCTCTCTCTCTCAACAATTTATTTATTTATTAATTTATTATGTATACTAAAAAAAAATAAACAAATATTTAAAATGTATTTTATTAATTAATTCGCTTCCCCCTCTCCCTCCCTCTCTCCTCCTCCCCAAATTTAAAAAAAGAAAAATTTAACGGCATCCTTGTGAAAACAGGTGGAAAATTTTTCATTTTCATTTTTTTTTTTTTTTTTTTTTGATAACCGGACAATAGAACGCACAACAACAACAACTACAACCAGAACAACAATAAAAATAACAATAACGATGACGCACCACTCCTTACACGCACATCCATAACATAGGATCTTTCGTTTTTATGTGTAAAACGTCACAATACATTTTCTCTCTTTTCCGAATATTATATATGTACGTTTCTATGTAAATATTAATAATAATAATAATAATAATAATAATAATAATAATAATAATAATAATAATAATAATAATGATAACATATTCGGATTTAATGTTTAAATATTTATATATATATATATTTGCGTGAAATCTTTTCATTTTATTAACACTTCTATTGTTTTTATAAAAAAAAATTTTTTTTTCTTCCCCTTTTATTCATATATGAAAGAGATGAAAATAGGAGGAAACAAACATTTCTTTTTTTTTTTTTTATCATATTGATTTTTATAAAGTAAACAAAATATATATGTGATGTTATCATTATCATCATCATCATCATCATCGAATTTCCATTATTTTATTTTAAATTTTAGAGTTTTTTATGAAAAAAAAAAGAAAAACACATTACGAAAACAAGGAAACGAAATAAGAAAAATTTCCCCCTTTCTTTTTCCCCCCTTTCTTCCCCTTCTCACCATATTATTATTATTATTATCACTGTTAATGTTATCATAATGATAGTAGATTTGTAAATAATGATAAAAATTTGAATTAAAATTTTTTTAGTTTGTTTGTTTTTTAGCGATTGTTTAATGTTGTAAATAAATAAATAAATAAAAAAAGTACGAACGTATTTATTTATTTGTAAGTTTTGTGATGATAATAATAATAATTTTAATTTATTAACGAATTTTAATGACGATTAATATTTTTAAAAAAAACGCTGGAAAATTCCAGATAAAAAAAAAAATCTTTAAATTATTGAAATTTCAATGTAAAAAAATAAAAAAAAAGAAAACAAAAAAGGTTTAAAAAAAAAAAAGAAAAATGGGAGGAGAAGGGAAGGGGAAACGAGAAAAATAAAAACAATTTTAATGTTTTTCATTCGGAACAAAAGTATAAGGAAGAACCCGAGGGGGTGGGGGTGAAAGAGAGTGGGGAGAAAGGGGGGAAAGCAAAGAAAAAAAAATAAAAAAATGAGTAAAGTAGTTAAATGTAAATTAAAAGTTTTGTCCCATCTGCTTTACTCCTACCGTTTTCTTTCTTTATTTTTTATTTTTTCTTGGCAATAGAGAGTAAAAAGCCATTTGCAAATTTATTATTATTATATTTAAAAAAAAGGAAAAAAAGGAAAAGAAATGATGATGATGATGATGATGATAATTAATAAAGAAATTTTTATCGATTCCCAAACGAAAAACAAATAAATTTTAAAAGTTCATTTCATTGTCAGTCTCACGACGATTATTTATAGAATTTGTGAAAATGATTAAATTTACCTGCCCGGTTTTTTGGACAAACCAAATTAATTAATTTATCTTTTTCCTCCGGTATTTAATAATAATAATAATATAAACTCCATAATTAAAATTTCCAGCAGTTTATTCCCCCACTCTCTCTCTCTCTCTTTCTCTCACTCATTCTTTAACGAGAATAAAATTCTAAATTAAAGTTATATTTCCAAAAAAAAAAAACTTTTTTCACCTTACATGTTATTAAATCAAACGAATATTAATATAAAATATTTTAATTAAAGGTTTTTTTTTAAAAACTATATCGTAATTGTTTTATTATTACGTCATAATTTTCCTTCCTTTATTCCCTCGGGATTCGATTTGATTTTCCTCTCTTTCCCATATAATAAAAAACTTTTATACGTGGTCACTTTTTTTTTTTATTATCATATAATTATCTCACGTATATTTTTAATAACTAAAATTATCGAATTCGTGTCGGACCGAAAAAAAAAAATCTTTGACTCCCCACCCTTTCTCTTCCCCTCTTTTTTCTTCCAGATTTTCCATTTATTTCTTATTTAATACGTTTCAAAAACTAAAACGGTTTACCCGCATAAAAATCAAAAATTTTTAATTTGATGCGTTTAATATTAAATCCAATAAATTGAAATTTGATCTTTTAACGTTTTGACGCTCTTAGGTTCTAATGACGTCACGACCGGAAAATAAATGACCCTTCATCATCATTATTATTACTACTACTACTACCACCACCACTTACCCTCGTTATTAAGCAACAAAATTTATAATTTATTACATTCGAAAAAAAAAATTTTTTATTTAAATATTTTCCAATGATGATGATGGCAGCGTCGCCATCTTAACTTAGGATAATAAAATGTTGCACGGACATAAATAAGAAAAGGATAATCGGCAACAGCGACAGCGTGGAAAATTGAAACAGGAACATTCGTCACAAGTCTTAAAGATTTAATCAGAATCGGAAAACATCGGCCATTTAATTTCCGGTTTTCCGATATTATTATCGGGAAAACATTGACAACAAGAAATATGCAATTTTTAAATATCTTTAATATCTGTCGCGGTTATACGAAACGGAAAGACTATTCAAACAATGGTAAAACCAACCTCAAACACCGGTTACGACAGCAAATATATACCACCACCCAAATGTACACACAGACAAAACAAACAAAACCAACAACAACAACAACCGAATATATCATTGCAAGACACAATTTAAAAAAATTGTTGTAAATTATATTATATATTGAGACTGTTCAACAGGAATTCGAAGATCGACTTTAACAAGAATGTGAAAAGGAAACGGAAACACAATTTACACTATCTCGGTGGTCACAAGAAGCATTCTTTAAAAGGGTCGAGGGTAAGCAAAGAATAACTTTTCGTTATTAAAATTGAAAATAAGTATTATTATTATTATTAAAAAAAAATAATAAAAATTTGCGGCACGGGTCATTGACCTTTTACGATCATGTCATTAACGTAAAAAATAAATAAATAAAATGGAAAAATATATATTTGTTTACTACTACTACTACTTAACCGCAAAAGAAAATTCTCGATATTTTTAAAGTAAGGAAATTAATATTATTATTATCATTTCTACTTAAATATTTAATCAAGAATATTTGAAATGAGTGACGGGAAAGGGGGAATAATTTAACAATCGTTTATATTATTTGTACACACGTCAAAACGGGAGCGTTAATTTAACATTGAGTTTATGTTCTTAGAATATAAAAGACAGGAGTACAATATAACAACAATGGAAATTCGAAAATATTAATTATAAGTCAACGTTTAAATAAATAAGACGTATAAAACATTCCAATTTCATTCATTCATTCATTCATTCGTTCATTCCTTCGTTCGTTCCTTCAGTCAGTCATTCCATAAGTGGATTAATTACTGATAGGTTATTAAGTGTATATAATATATCCATTCAAATACGTATATCTTTTCTTTTAGGTGCGTGGAGACGCGTGTGTGTGTGTGTGTGTGCGTAAAAAGATATTAATAATTATATGTTTAGCTTACGGATTAAATTTTACATTGTTAAAAAACCCGTCGTTTTTAATGTAAATTATTCTAAAAATAAATTTCGAAAAAAAAAAAAAAAAAAAAAAATCGATTTCGATTCATTTATTTAATGCGAAATAATAATAATAATAATAATTATTATTATTATTATTACTCGGGTAACGAGAGGAAGACGGCGGGGGAGAAGAAAGGGAAAGGAAGAGGGGAAAAGGTTTTTTTGGTTAATAGCGTGAATCGTTGCGTGATTAAATGTAGCATGAATGACGTCTATAGAGGAATTACAAATGATGATGATAATAATAATAATAATAATAATTGGAAAAAGTCAAAAATGGTTTTTGCGCGTGACGTAACCGCACAGGATGTAAATGACAAAAAATAAACGAAAATCGCGACCGTTAAAAAAAAAAAAAAAATGATCACGAATTGACGATAAGACGACGATGACGTCGTTTGAAAACGTGACGAAATCACCTTTTTTTTCTCTCTCTCTTTCTCTCTCTTTTTCTTTCCCTAATGTCAGCTGTTCGTGTTTCTAAAGGTTTATTTATTCTATGGAAACCTCTTAAAAAAGATTTTTTTTTAAAAATTGAACCGATGACTTTTCAATATCATTTGAAATCTCACGTTTTTTATTTTATTTTAACAATTTAAACATAATTTTAAGATGTATGAGAGTGATGGGGGAGGGAGGGGGAAACCGGAAACGGAATTATGAAACGGTAAAAAACAATTTTTAAAACGATTCGAACCATACGTAATTTCATAAAATTAAAAGGTATAAGAATAAGAAGAAAACGTTTGAAATTTTTCTAATGATAGCAATAATGATAATTTTTTATTACAAACTATTAAATACCTTTGGCGGTGGTGGTGTCGGGGATGGTGTTGGCGGTCGTTAAAACGAAAAATTAATAAAAAAAATTTTTTCTTTTTTGATTTTAAAGTAAAAAAAAACCTTTTTTTTTTAATTAAGTAAAATTAATAACACTTTTTATTTAAAAAAAAAAAAATGGCGGAAGAACGAATGTAAAAAAAAAAAAAACTGTCCTCAATGGGGATTTTAACCCTAAAAATGTTTAAAATCAACTTTAAGTAAAATTAATATTCGTCATATTTAACAGAGTTTTTACGGGGGGAGGAGGAGCAGGGGCAGGGAGCAGGGGACAAGGAAAACCAGGTGGTAAAAAGTTAATCATAAGTAATGTTAAAATCCAATTCGAAAAATACACACACACACACGCATGGAAACACGTACGAACACGAAGGTAGGAAACAAAATGAAAAATGACGTTTATGAAAAAAAAAAAAAAAAGAAAAACCATTTTCCGACGTACGTATTATTATTATTATTATTAAGGGTAAAAAATCATTCGATTTTTAAATATTGGACTTTTACGTTATTTAAAAAAAAAAAATTTTTCTTTCTCTTTTTTTCTCCCTCAAACCCTTGGTTCCCTTTTTTCCTTTTCATTTCCCCCCTTTCCCTTTCATCCCCCTATTTCCAATTACACCCTCCTCCTTCTCCTCCTATTCCCCTTCCTCTTCCCTTCCCTCTCCATTATTCTCTATTTTCTCATCCTGTATTCTTTTCCATTGAAATTTTTTTCCTTTTTTTCCTTTTTTTTTCCTTTTTCTTCTTGATAATTTCGCAATTCTTTTTTTTTTTTCTCAAGATGTTTCCTCCAGCATTTTTTATTACTTTTAAATTCTTCTGTTTTTTTTTTTCGTTTCATTTCCAGTAAATGTTATTTATTTTGTTTATATATATATAAGAAAAAAAACTCGAAGAGTAATAATAATTTTCTTTGGGTTAATAATAATAATAATATTTAAAACCCGTTTTTAAAATTTTTTTAACAAACAAACAATTTTTCCGATTATGAAAATTTTTTTGTTAAACAATTTTTAATTTAAAACAATAGAAAAAAAATATAATTAATCATTTTAATAATAACAACAACAACAATCGAGTTGACATAATACGAATAATAATAATAATAATAATATTCGTTTCCAAAAATTTTGTTTTTATTGTTTTTTTTTATGTTTTGTGTTTGTTTGTTAAATGAAAAAACACGAAACAATCTCTTGTTAAATGCATTGACAATTTTTAAAAATTTTGGCAACAAACAATAACATTTTTTTTTGAAATTAAACAAAAAAAAATGTTTTTAATTATGACGTCACGAATTTAACTACGATTCAAATTATAAAATCTATTTAAAAAATAAATAAATTAAAAATGGCGTGCGAATCAATACGTAACAAACACGATTTTCTTTTTTTTTTTTTATATTTTTCGTTTAATTACGTAATTGATTACGTCATCATTTAAAAAAGGTGCAAAATAAAAAACTTTTTGAAGAGGGCGTAGGAGTCGTTTAATTTCACAATTAAATTGTTTATACATGATGTCATTAATTTTTTTTACCCTCTCTCTCTCTCTCGTGTACGAATCGAAGTCGATCGACTATTCAACTTTTTTTTTTTTTGTAATGTTGGTAATACCGTTTATTCTTAACCGTCGTTAAAATATTTTTTTTATTGTTGCCGAGAATCCTCGCTTCGGGGTTTATCAATATAAATAAATAATATTTCGTATTAATAGTTAATAAATATAAACAATTAAAAAAAGAGAAAAGAGGCAGAGAGAGAGAAGGCAAACAATGGGGGGATTATTATTATCATTATTATTATTTTATATATATATATATATATATATATATATATTTCTAATAAAACGCAATAACTGATTTATAGCGCTATTTTTCTAGCAATTTATTTATTTATTTATTTTTTTTTTACTATAAAAAAAAAGATATTAAACAATTCATTATATATATATATATATATATATATATATATATATATATATATATATTTTAAACAAAAAAAAATTTTTTCTTTCTTTCTTTTTTTCTACTTCTGGTAAAAAAAAAAAAGAAAAAAGCAACAAAACTTTTCCAGTTGACTACATTTTCTATTAAGACTTTTTCCAACTTTTTTTTTCTTTTTTCCTTTTTTTTCCTTTAATTTGGTTATAATTCAATCAAAAATATTTTTTTTTTATTTTTATTGCCAAAAACGGATTTTTTCTATTTTTTTAATCTTGTTTTTGTACTTAAAACTGGTCATTTTACCATTTTGAATGATTTATTATCAAATTTCTACTAACGAAATTTTATTGTTTGGTTTTGTTATGGTTTTTCAGGTATAAATTTATATATATACTAAAAAAAAAAAAAAAAATTATGCTAAATAAGATTTAAGATAAGAAAATAAAAGTAGTCAACCATTTTTTTTTTATTCGTTTCCCATTAATAATAATTAAATTTTTTTAAAAATGAATCGAACGACGGAAATTATTTTCCTCCTCTTCCCCCTCTCCCCTACCCAATCTCGCCTCCCCTCGACTCCTTTTTAAAATTTTTCTTATAATAATATAATTGAAAAAAAAAAAGAAAAAAAGGTATAAGTATATAAAAAAAAGAAAACAATATTAAAAAACTTTTTCGTCTGCTTTTTGCAACATAAAAAAAAATTTTTTTCTTTCTTGTAGACAAAACGAAATAAATTACGAGTTGTAATAATAATAATAATAATACTTGTAAATTATGTTTGTTTTTTGTTTTATGTTTCAAACATAACATAAAATGCAAAATTTTGTATACATTTTAAGGTAGCAAAAAAAAAAAAACATTAAAAAAATTTGTCGAAGGTTTATAAAAAAAAAAAAAAAAAAGGTAATCGAGAGATGAAAGTATGGTACTTTTATTAAGAAAGTTAGAAAAAAAATTTTTTTCTTCATTTTCAACAAGCCATTGAAGTGGAATAATAAAAAAAAAATTTTTTTTTCCTTTTTCCAGAGCGACAACATAAGAAAAAAAAAAATTATAAAAGCAATATGCGACACCTACCTACGAATTTTTTCCCGCTTTTCTTTTCTTTTTTTTTTATTTTCATAATTAAAATTAATTAACCGAAATAAAATGTGAAAATAATCTTAAACTATTATTATTATTATTTTTTGATAATAATAAAAGAGACAGAGAGAGAGAGAGAGAGAGAGAGAGAGTGCTTGAGTTAACGGGTAAAAGCGTTAAATTGAAAAGGCGGATGCAAACATTTCCATGATTATTATTAAAAAAATTTTTTTTTTTTTTTTAATTAATCGAAGTTGTAATGAATTCTGTTCTTGTTGTTATTTTATAGCAGAGGATATTTTCGAACAATAGCAGACGAAATAAATAATAATTAAATTTAAAAATAAAAATAAAAACTTTTTTAATAAAAATATTTTATTACGTAATTATATATACTCGTAAATCTCTGATAATTTTTTTCTTTCGAAGAGGAAGGGGGGGGCTGAAAAATGAACTGATACTGATAAGGGAAAAAAAACCCTATCAAAATAACTATCGATAGAATAAGAATAAGAAGAGGAACAGAGGAAAAGAAAACGAACGTGAATTATAGCATTAAAAAGAAAAAGGAAAATTATAGCATTGTTTTGTCGTTTATCACTCGTTACAAGAACATTTTGACGGTTCAATTAATTTATCATTCTCACATTTTAAAATTCTCAAGCTTTTCCTTTAGGCTTACACACACACGCACACGCACAACAACAACAACAACAACAGCAGCAGAAACCAAATAAAGTCACCTGCGAATTTTATAAATGATACATTCGACTCCAGAGGTCAAATTATACATTATCGATTTTTTTTCCTTCTTTTTTTTTTTTTTACTCTCCGGATAATCTTAAACAAGTTTCTGAAAACTTATATACCCTCATTACTGTCAGTTTTTTTTTTTTTTATATAAAATTTATTCGAGTCTAAAAGAAAAAAAAATGATAATAATGATGATGATAATAATAATATTAAAAAATTCATTATTGATTTATTTATCGATTTATAAAAAAAAAAAAAAAAAATTTATTCTTTTTTTTTTGTGGGGTGGTTTGGATTAACGGTTGAAAAACGTAAAATAAACGGATTTTTTATTTATTTATTTAACGGAATTTTTTTTTTTTTACGGTTGGTAATAATGGCGGTGGTGATGGCGGCGGTAGCGGTGTGAATAAAGTCGGTTTATTAACTCTGAAAAACGCGAGAATTTAAAAATAAAATAAAATACCTTTAAAAACTAAGTTTTTTTTTTATCATTTAATACATTATTTTATTTTTGTTTGTGTTTTCCTTTTTAAATTTTTTAAACAAACAACAAAGAGTACAAACAACAACAACAACAACACGCACGATTTTAAATTTAAAATAAAATAAAAAATTTTTTTTTTATCAAAACAAACAAAACTAAAATTTGTTTTTTTTCCTTTTCCTTCTTTTTCTTTTTCTTCTTCCTTTTTTCCTTTGGGGGGAGGGGGTAGTAATAATAATAATAATAAATAAAAAAGGTTAAAGATGATGATGATGATGATAAATAAAAATTTTTTAATTTTTTTTAAATTTTAATAATAACTCGAATTTTATTAAAATAATAATAAATACAAATATTTAAACGTGAAGTTTTAAAAGGAAATGACGTCATCAAAGCGACGTTTAATACTTTAAATATTATCATCATCAGAGAAAATATTTTTTTTTTAAAACTACACTCTCTCGGATTAAAATAAATAAATAAATTAATAATTATAATATTTCCGTTAAAAGTGTTTTTTTTTTCGGGTAGGGGAGAATGACGGGGGTGAATGGGAAGAGGGGGGCCAAAAAGAGAGGAGGAGGGCGGGGACGATAAAGTTAACGTTTTAATTATTTTGTTATAACAGAAATTTAAACTCGCGAAAACCCGATTTGTTGTTTTTGTTTGTTTTTCAATATTCGAAGCGACACTTTGTAAAAAACATTTTTTTTTTCGAGAAAACATTCATTCATTCATTCATTCATCCATTCATTCATTCCATTCAGTGAATGAATATATAAAACAATTATTGAATTTTAATTTTACGTTTAAAATTAAATTTTATTCTTTCAATACATAATTAAAACGATTTAACGTAAATACCGAACGAAACACGTAAATAAATAAATAAATAAAAAAGATGGAATTTCTTTATTATTATCATTATCATCATCATCACTATTATTTACGTGTAAATATTATTATTATTATTTAACTCGACGACTAATTAATTTTAACTAAAAAAATTAAAAAAATAAATATAGAGATATTGATGTTAATAAAATCCATCCCTTTTATTAATTTCATTGATTATAATATTATTATATATTCATCTTTTGATTACAACAAACTGAATTTAATTAATTAAAACGGATTTTGTTTCTTAACTAAGATTTATGAAACAACCAATCATAACAATCCTGAAACACAAACAAAAAGTACATCCGGGTAAAAAAAAAAAAAAAAAAGCAAAAAAGTAAAACAAAACGTGATGGCGAGTGCGCGAATTTTTTTTTTTTTTTTTTTTCGTTTTTTAAACTAAGTTAAAATCATTATCGTATACTATAATATAAATATATATTATTACAGTATAATTGTTTGTCTAGAATTAAAAAAAAAAAAAAAAAAAAAATTAAGAAAAGATGTTGCCTAACAAATGTGAAAACATTTACGACCAAAACAAATGTTTTATTTTCAACATTAAACACAGCATCAGCTTGAACATTAGCAGAATATAAAAAAAAAAAAAAAAACAAAAAAAAAAATAAAAATAAATAAATAAACAGGTAATAAAATCAAACTGGAAATCGAAATTAAATTTTATGATTTTTTACTGTAAAAACGAGGGGGAGGAGGATGATGCGGGGGGAAAGAAGGCGAGGGAAAACGGGGAGGGAAGGGGAGGAAAATGTAACGGTTAAAATTTTTTTTCGGTAAGTTAAACGATAAAATCACCTCATCAACCGGAGAAAAACACGATAAATCCGCAATTTTTTAAATTTTTTTATATTTTTTTACGCGCCCGACCGCACGTAATTTCTCCAGCACATTACTTAAACAATAATAATAATAATGATTTAAAAAATAAATAAATAAAAAATAACTTACCTGATACTGAGACGATGTATATAAGAATTCCAGGTAGAAAATAAATAAATCCCATTGGATTCCAATTAAAACGTTTTATAAAATTATTCACATTAACATAATTAACCGACATTTTTTTTTCCATCAATTACTATTATTATTATTATTACTATTATTATTATTATTTTAAAAAATCCACATATTTTAATTTTATCACTTCCATTATTTTATTATTATTATTTTATTAAATTGAAACGTATTTTAACATTCATCATCGAATGAGTGATCGTAATCGTCAAATTAATCGTCATCGTCATCATCATTATCATCATCATTATTATTATTATTTATATTTTGCACTCCGGAAACGGCCTGGAAAAGAAAAAAAAATTTTTTTATTATATCAATCGATAAAGAAAAAAAATATATAAGAATCGACCTTTGGAAAAAAAAACGATTGTCGTTTATGACCATAAAAAAAAAAAAGGTCGTCTTTGAGTTAGAAAGAAATAAAAAAAGATAAAGAGAGAGAGAGAAGAAGAAGAGAGGGGAAGAAGAAAAGAGAGAGAAAGAAAGAGGGAAGAAAAAAATAAAAAACGGGGTTATTTAAACATCAAGATAAATTGGCCATTTAGGATGCCCTCAGTTTTTTTTTTTTGCCCTCCATAGAGTAAAAAAACACACACACAACGTATGGGAGGAAAAATAAAAATAATAATAATAAAAAAATTTTTTTATTGGGAAATTCATTTTTTATTAACGGGCAAGGTCGGTTACGAATAACAACCGGAAATGAATTTTCCCCTTTAAATTAAAAAAAACCACGTGAAAAAAAAAATTATGGAAATACATAAATTAAAATAAATAAATAAATAATAATAATAATAAATCGTTAATGATTTTTATTTTATTAAAAAAAAAATAAACTTTTGAATTAATAAAATATTAAAATTAATAATATTAATGATAATGATAATGATAATAATTTATTTAAAAAAACGAAGAAAACCTTTTTTTGACCTTTCATTCATTTAGTTCTTTTTAAAAATCCGTTTCGTTTTTTTTTTTTTTTATTTTCCCGGTTTTTTTTTTCTTCTGCTTCTTTTTTTCCTTTTTTTTTATAGCTTCTTCCGGTGAAACTAATATTTCGTTTTTAACTGGAATTATTTTACACCGCACGAAATTGATTTTCACATTTAAAAAAAAAAAAAAAACATTCGAATTTTTTTTTTGTTTTGTTCTGATACCTTATCAGTTTATTTTTTTATTAAATATTTTTCTTATCAGTTTGTCCTTTTCTCTCTCTCTCTCCCTCTCGTACCCTTTAAACATAAATTATTTATCTATTTATTTATTTTTATTTAAACAAATTAAAACGCGATCTTGCATTTATTACCCGTAATTTTTTTTTTTGGAACATTTTTTTTTGGAGAAAAAAATTTTGGAAATTATTTATTTATATTACGATTACACAAAACAATAAATAATAATAATAATAATAATAATAATAATAATATTTAATTATTAATGATAATTATTATTAATAAATAAAATTATGGAAATAAATATTAAAATCTATGTTAATAAGTTTTATTTAATTAACGAAAAAAGGAAAAAAATTCGTAATTTTTACTGAAATTTTATTTGATTTTCTCCAGGAAAAATAAACGCGAAAAAGAAACCTTACGATATAAATACCATTTTTCTTTAAATTTAATTTTTTCGCTGGAAAAACATAATTTTTTTGCTAGAAAAAGAAAAACCTTTAAAAAAAATTTTTTTCTGAAAAAAAAACCTTTTTCTTTTCCTTTTTATAAGTAAAAAAATTATTTATTACCTTCGTTTAAATTAATTACTTATTCAAAATTATTATTAATGACTGGAGAAGGATAAAAATGGCGACGCTTTTTTACTGGAATTCTATATTAACTGGACTCGATTAAAATTTTCCGGATTTTGATTTTTCTTCACGGTTAAATATAAGAAAAAGTTTTTGTCATCGTCGAATGACGACGAAAATAGTAATAATAATAATAATAGTCTGTCAAATATCTTTTCCAGTTAAACTGACTGAGAGTAAATTGATGTCCGCCGCCTTCGGGCAAGTTCCAAAATAACCTTAAGAAAAAATACTTTTTTTTTTAAAAGGACCACAAAATGTAACAAACATAGAGAAAAAGTTTTTATTGTTGTTAAAAAAAAAAAAGTTTTTTTTTTAAAAAAAAAAAGAATTAAAAAAATTTTTTTCTTACTTTTCTTTTATAAATCCCCATAATAATAATGATAATAATAATATC
>NW_002987025.1:115946-118597 GCF_000006295.1 Pediculus humanus corporis
AAAAAAAAAAAATTTGTCGACATTTTTGTTAGGAAAACGTCAATAAAAAAAAAATGGGTCATTATAATTTTTAATTTTTTGTTTTTTCCCCTTCCCTCCCTCCTCTCTCCTACCCGTTCCTCTCTTTTTTTGTCTATCCTTTTCATAACCTTTGCTCTCCTATCCTCAGTTTTTCAACAAAATTTATATAAATTAAAAAAAAAATTAACAACCTTTTTTGTTTATAAAAAAAAAAAAAAACATTTTATGTTTGTTAAAAAAAATTAAATTAAAAAAAAAAAAAAAAAAATTTTTTTTTTTTGTTTTTTTATTTTCTGCTTATTCCATGATTCGCCAGCATTTTTTAATTAAAAAAAAAAAAAAAAAACTATTATTCCACGCCCCCACCCTACCCTCTCCTTCCCTCCCCTTTCCCCCTTTTCACCGTAATAAGATTTTGCAGTAGGTGAGAGGATTTGACGGGAAACGGGGAGGAAGAGAGGAGGAGAGGAGGAGTTGATGATGAGCGGTGTGTGTGAGAGAGAGAGACTCTCGAAAATTTTTTAACAACAACAACCGGAATGAATAAATTGAATGACGACAAACGAAGAATGAAGACGGTACAAAAAAAAAATTTAATTTTATTTTGAGTTTGATAAAAACGTTGATGATAAGAACATGATAAGAAAATTTTTTTTTTGGAGATTTTTATTTCCGGGAAATAAGTTTAAAAAAGTCATTTTGTATATTAAAAAAAATTCCAGGTTGAAAAAAGTCTCGAGTCATTGTTGACGTTTTTTTCCTTTTTTTTCTATTTCCAGTTATTAATTTCATTTTTCATTTTCAGAATTTTCCAGGGAATTCCTTTTATTTATTTTTTTTTTTTGGAAAAATATTCGAATTTACTTAAGTAATAAATAAATAAATAAATAAAACATTATTAACATAAATTCCCTCCCTCTCCCCCCGATTTCCAAACAAATATTAATAACAACAGGAAACGGATATTTACTCGCTGGAATCAGAGACCGATAATAATAATAATAATCGTCATGAAAAAAAAAACAATTTATTTATTTTATTCTTTTTTCCACGACGTATAAAAAATTTCCAAGTCATAGAAAATTTTAAATTTTCCAAACGATGACCTTTATTCGAAACATAAATGGATTTATTTAAGGATTAACGGATTAAGAGATAGATAAAAAAAAAGAAACTTTTTAATAATTTCATAAAAAAACAAAAAATGGCGCCAAAAAATAAATTTAATAATGTTTACTTGATTTTTTTTTCTTTTTTTTTTCTTTTTTTTTTTTTTAATTAAATTAATATTTATAAAATGTTTTTTTTTTTTTAAATAAAAGGAAAATTTTTCCTGTCGTTTTCTGACGTCATTACGTGCAAAAAATAATAATAATAATAATAAATGAATAAATAATAATTTAAAAAAAAAAAAAATCGATACGTCAAAATAAATTTTTATTTATTTATTTACACTTCCGCCGCTGCCGACGCCAACAACAACAACAACAACACACATAAAAAAAAAGGGCGTTAATTTTTTTTCCTGTTGCTGCTGCCACTTTTTTTTTTTTTTTAAACGACAAATCGTTCGGTAAATTAAGTTCTCGCGCCCAAAAAAGGTTTTAAATATTTCATTAAATGATTTTTTTTTAGGTTTTTTCAAATGAAAACTCAACAGCAAAGATAAGAAATAATTTTTTTTTGTTTATTAAAAACAAACAAAAAAAATTCTAGAAAGTTCTCGTTGAAATTATTTAAAAAAAAAAAAATTAATTAAATCTCGTTGCGGTAAAAATAACCACAACGAATAATAATAATAATAATATTGTTTTAAATATATTTTATACGTAATTGTTTGTGAGGGGAGAAAAAAAACCTCAAATTATCAACTCATAAAATTCAAAGCATATATAAATTTATTATTATTATTATTATTATTATTTAACTCATTCGTTATCATTATTATTATTATCGAAAAAATAAAATAAAATAAAGTTCATCATCCTCGAACCGGATGTTTACCTTTCGTTTCTTTTTATAAGTTAAAAAATAAAAAATAAAAATGGCGGCGTGGTAGGAAAACCTATGCGTGATATTTTTCCTTGCGTTTTTGTTGTAGGAAAGTCAAAAAAAAAAAAAAAAAGAAAACGGGAAAAGACTAAAAATAATCATAACAATAAAATATTCCGCCATTTTTATTTTTTTTTGTAGGAACGACGCATAATTTACGGTTTAAAAAAAAAAAAAGTTAATATCGTAGATTTTTATTCTTTTGTAACCTTTATTCTTTTCATTTAATTTATATTTATATATATAAAGAGAAAAACTTGTTTGACATTTTTTTTTTTTTTTTTTTAGTTTTTTTACATATGAAAACTTCCTTCGTCGGGATTTCTTCTAAATAATAATAATAATAATAATAATAATAATAATAATAATAATAACCCTTTTTCACATTTTTTACTTTATTTTACGCATTCGCACACCCACGCACACACATTTCCGTATACAAATATTTATATATGAAAAAAACAAACAAACAAACAAACAAAAAGAAATTATAATTGAGATCGTGATGTAAAACGAAATGATAATAATAATAATAATAAGAAGCAGAAAAAAAAATATTTAGAATTAATCAATCCTTT
>NW_002987025.1:118661-128005 GCF_000006295.1 Pediculus humanus corporis
TGCGCATTTTTTAAAATTTTTATTCGGAGCTTAAAACCTTTTCAATTTATTATTATTATTATTATTATTATTATTATTTTGACAAATTACTGTATATGTATTGCGTGTAAAAAAAAGACACACACGCACGCGGGCGCAGTGGCGTATATAAGGCAGTCATTTATACACGCGAAATCACTAAAAAAAAAAAAAAAAAGAATTTTGGCACGAAACAAATTAAAAACCTTTTTCCCCCTCTTTCCCCCTCTCCCTCCCATCTTTTCCCACCCCGATCCTTTTTGCTCTTTTTTTTTCATTCCGCCATTTATAAAAAAAAAAAAAAAAAAAAAATTTAAAAGAAAAATTCTTTGTATTCATTTTAATTAGTTTTTTTTTTTTTTTACTCATACACGACACGGTAGTCGGCCATTACGACCGGATAAAGTTTTTAAATTAAAGTTTTTCATTTTTCCAGTTTCTTCTCCAGAAATTTTTTTTTTTTTAAATTCGAATTAAAATTTAATTGGGTACGATATATTTATTTCCGGTAAAAAAAAAAAATTTTTTTTTTGTCCTGTGCGACCGACAAATTAATTTAAAAAAAAAAAAAAAAAATTAATTAAAAATTTTTTTTTTTTTACCTTCTCCCCCTTCACCTTTCCCTTCACCTTCCCCTCATCTCCACTCGATTGTAATTAACGATGAAAAATCAATTTCACGTTGCACTTCACAAAGCAAAGAAAAATAAAAAAAAAATTAACCTTTGAACTCGAAATTATTATTAACGGTTTTTTTTTTTTTTTTTTTTTAAATGAAACGTTAATTGAAATTTGACATTTTATTATCGTTTTAACTAACAAAAAAAAAAAAAAATTACTCGTTAACATTTTACGGTTCGTTTTAAAAACAAACAAAAAAAAGATAAAAACGGTTTTTAAGTGGACGATTGTGTGGTTCATAATTAAAACACCCATTAAAGATGCTGCGATGATGAAGATGAAATACCGAGTTGTTGTTGTTGTTGTTATTGCGGTTTACGATATGAAAATCCCCTCATTTTGTTTGTTATTATTATTATTATTATTATTATTATCTTATTAAATCGATTCAATCCTTCGTATATGTTATTTCGTATCGAGTGGATCGTCATCATCATCATTATCATCATCATTATTATTATCATCCATTCAATTTAATTTTTTCAATTAAAGTCATTACACCACCGACCGTTTGTCATCAATTAACAAGAGGAAAAAAAAAACACAAATTTTCATTTTACCCCTCTGAAATTTTCCCTCGGGGACGACAGTTGAAAAAAAAATGTATGAAAATTTTTTTTCTTTATTTCAAAAAATTTTCCCGTGACCTTTGACCTTTGGCCTTTTGGTTTTTATTAAAAAAAAAAACTTTATGTAAATTTACAATAAAAAAAAAACGAAACGAAACGAAACCTGCTTAAGAATTCCTATTGATTCATTATTTAATAAATAAATAATTAATGATAATAATAATAATAATAATAGTAATAGTAATAGTAATAATAATAATAATAATAATAATAATAATAATGATAATAAATTTATTGGAGTTAAAAAGAGAAAAAGAAAAACATGGCGAACCATTGGAATAAATAATTAACAAGACGATTATTGGTTTATTTTTGATTTATTAAATAATAAATCACACACACTTATTGAAAGAACTTTAAGTCTTTCATTATCCCTCCCTCCTTCCTCTTTTCCTCCCCTTCCCCGCATCGAAATACAAACAAACAAACGAAAACAAAAACACTTTTACTACAGTAAGTAATAATTTTTTTTATAATAATTTTTTTATTCTGTAACTGAATTTTGTTTGGAATGGAGACGGGGGAGGGAGGAAAATGTAAACCGAAACGTTATATTTTTTTTTTTAAGCGATTAATCAATTAATAATAATAATAATAATAATAGCAGGGAATTTCGCGGATTATATAATTATAAGAGGGAGAGAGAGAAAGAGAGAGAAAACAAGAAAAAAATTGTAAGAGTGTAAAAATTACATTGGAAATGACAAGTTTTTATTTAACGGGAAAATTTTTTTTTTTTAGGGGATGAGTTTAATAAATCAATAGTAGTAATTGTTTTAGAAACGCTGCGTTAAAAAAAAAAAAAAACATACACATTAGCGAAAGAACAAACACACAAACAAACAAACAAACAAAACCAATCGTAAAATTTATATTATTGTTGTTTAAAAAAAATTTTTTTTTTTTTTTTCACAACACTTTTTTTCATTGTTTAAATTTAAATGTTGATATTTGTTTTTCAATACAAAAAAAAAAAAAAATTCAAAATTGTTAACGTCATATCGAAAGAAAATATCGATAATCGATAATCGATATTATATAAAAAATCGATTTTCACATAACGGAAAATAAAGAGAAAAATAATAATAATAATCAAATTATTTATATCTTTTTTGAATTTTTTTTTTTTTTTTTTTGTTAGAAGTGCACACGAATTTTAATGAAAGCATATTTTTTTTTTTGGAAAATATTTACCTTGTTACGCTCCTGCACGATGTTAAATATAAATAAATAATTAAAATCATTAATAGAGAGAGAGAGAGACAGAGAGAGAGAAAGGGGGGGGGGAAAGGGTTCGCTTTGTATTTCTTTTTCATACTCGATTGAAACGTTATAATTTTTTTTTTTTCTTTTTTTCTCCCTCCATTTTGAATAATGTAAGAAAAAATAAAAGTGGGAAGTGGAGCGACGGGGGAGCGTGGACGGAAGCAGGAGGGAGGTAAGGGAAGGGGGTAAGTGGGCGGAAGTCAAAGCGAAACGAACGTAACAAAAAAAAAAATTTTTTTTCTTTTTTTTCTTTTTTTAAATTTAAAACGTTATTTTGTTTTTTTTTTGTTAAAAAAATTTTTTTTTTTTTATTTTCGTTTTTGTCTTTTTTTTATTTTTTTACTTTTTCCTAAATGGAATTTTGCAATAAAAAAAAAGAAAAAAAAGAAAAGTTAAAAAGTTGAAAATGTCCGCTTTTTTAAAAATTCTGATTGAAATCCTGTTGAGTCATAAATCAAAACGTAAAAAAAAAAAAAAATATTTCCGACGGATTTTTCTTTAATTTCTCAAACGTTCAAGAGAGTTTATTAAGTTTTTTTCTTTTACATCGCAAATTATTAATAATAATAGTAATAATAATAATAAGTAAAGTAATAATTCCAAATAATAGAAAAGAAAAAAAAAATTTTTTTTTAATTTAATAAGTTTAGTTTATCTTTTTTTTTTTTTGTAACTTTTTATCTCGTGTAATGAAAAAATAGCAGAAGGAAAATTTTATTTTTTATTCATTTCACTTTATCAAATAGAAAAAGAAGAAAAGAAAGAAAAGGAAAGAAAAAGGAAGAGAGGAAAAAAAAGAGCAAACAAGCAAGGAAGGAAACTGCATTGAAAAAAAAAAAAACCCAAAGTGAAAAAACGTGTTGGATTTTATTGAAAAAAAATTTTTTTTTTAAAAAAAGAAAACTTAACAATAAAAACTTCGACAATAAAAAAAAAATCTTGAAAAATAAAGAATGATTGACTGGTTGATTGATTGATTGATTGAACGAAACGAAAAAAAAAATTAATTAATTAATATTAATTAAACGATTTATCCGATTGAAATTATATCGTCGTTAAATTTCTTCCAATAATTTTCCAATTTTTTTTTTGTTTCCCCTTTTCTTACCTTATAGAAATTTCTGGAAACTTTCACGTCAAACTTTACACCTAAAATATTTTAACGATAAATACAAAACTCAAATTATATAAATAAAAAAAAAATGGCTTATTCTCAAGTTAACACACAGACGCACACACTCACAGACACAAAACAATGTATTTGACTATTACAAATGACGTCATTTCCTGTTTCCAATGAAAATTTTCTACTTTTCAATACATATACACATAACAATGTTTTCCACAATATCACAAAAAAAAAACTTTGATCGAACAATTATTTTCGGTCTAAATATATATATAATAATTTTCATTCGATTCATTGATTGTTTGTTTGTTTCGTTTGTTTCGTTCGTTTCGTTTGTTTCTCCCTTTTGTTTCATACATACATATATATAAAATTTTCTAGAGAAAATTATACGTGTATAAATAATAACATCATTTTGGTTTAATAATTTTACTTTATTTTATTATTATTATTAATAATAATAATAATAAATTTTGTTGTAATTTGACGACGTTAATTTATTATTAAACAATAATAATAATAATAATAATAACTAATATGAGATTTGTTACGTCATTGTAAAACTTTTTAATAAGTGAACGTATGAGGAAACAAATGGAAAATTATTATACATTGTAAAAGAAAAAAAATTATTATTATTATTATTACGAAGGGATAAGTAAGTGAGTTAGGGTAGTGGGGGGATAGGGGGGGGGGAAAGGTGTATTAATTAAGAGATTTTTTTTTCGTATTAATTATTAATTAACTGAGTAATTAATTTGATTTAATGTGTTGTTAGATTTAATATGTTACGTGTCAATAAACCGGTTGTTAACCGGTAATAACTAAAAGTTTTCTTATTGTCGGACACGAACGTTTGTGTACGGCGTATGTTAATGAAGAAAGAACAAACAAACGTGTCGAACGTTCGGTGTAAATATATATCAAGGTTAAATTAAAAAGAAATAAAAATAAAAAAAATGTTTTTTTTTCAAGAGTGTTTTGTAGAGTGTAGAAAAGGGTTGGGAATGGGGTTGGGGTTGGAATTGGGGGGATTGGGGAGAAAGGTTCTTCTAAAAGAGTATTTTAATTAATTCTAGTAGTAGGTGTTTAATTTTTTTTTTTTTTTGTTAAAAAGAATCGATAGGAAAGTGAATGGATTCATAATTTGAAATTTATTGTTGTTGTTGTTGTTGTTGTTTGTTTATTTTATTTTTTGTTATAAATTTTGAATAAAAAAAAAATTTATCAAACAAACACTTGAAATTTTAACCAATTTTCACAGTTCACACGCAATTTAAATAACTTATAAAATGTATTGAATGAAAGATTATTATTCCAAGAGGAAATATGATAATAATAATATAAAAAAAACTTTGAATGAAATCGTAATATGACCCGGAAGTGGTGGTGGTGGTGTGTACTCATGTAATCCAACTACTTTGAGGCTAAGTTAGAGGATGTTTAAGGGGGTGGAGGGTTCTGGGATTGAATTTCTCACGTTGACTAAACTAGGGGTAAGCCCGAAGTAAAAAAGGGAAAAATCGGCCCAAAAGTCACAGAGTTCAAATTCTGAGAATAAAAGTTCAATTTCAGGTCGACTAGCAAGAACAGACCTGTACCTAAATAAGGGAATAAGTGACCTAGCACCCTCCCGATGCCTTGGGGACACGCCGAACCTTGTTCGAGAGGATGAAATTGGGTACTTAATCCAAAATACAGAAAATGTGGAGCTGCGCCGTGGAAGGAAGATAGATAGGCCCCGGACATCTTGCAGACTCTGCGGAAGAGGTAGGAACGATAATGGCAGCTCGAGACTGTGTCTCTTAAGGGTAAAAAGGGAAAGAATAGGTACCAGGGTCTCCCTCGGGTGGGATTCCCACTTTCGCGAGTGTGTGGACCTGATGGTTTTGGCTCAGGAGAAGGTTGAGACTGAAATACAGGTTTAAAACCCTCCCTTACGCTGCTCCCTCCGAGGAAGAGCAGTTCTACCATTTTTAAATATAAAAATCAATTCGAAACAAACTGGAAAAATTATTTAAAACAAACAATAAAACTCATCCCATAAATAAATAAAATTAAAAATAATTATTAACGTTAAAAAAAAAAAAAAAATTTCCCATGAAAAATTTTCCAGGTGATGTAATTTTTAACGGTCATCAAAAAATTTTTTAATAAAAATTAATAAACCCGGGCATCATTTTTATATAAAAAAAAAAAAAGGTACAAAACAAACAATTTTTCAAATTTTTAGTTTTCTGATAATAATAATAATAATAATTTTTAAAATTTATTTTTTTTGTTAATAAAATAGATAATGCGTTATCACTTACCTTATCTAAACCCACGACGTGAAATTTATTAATCACATTGTCGAGAATTGTACACAATTAAACCTGTAACAAACAAAAACAAAACAAAATTAAATTTTTTTAAAATGATAATAATAATAATAATATTTTTACGCTGTCTAATACAGTCGTATAGAATCGCAAAAGGGAAAATTAATAATAATAATATTGAAAACTAAATTCATAAATGAATAAAAAAAAAAAAAAACATTACGACTCGGATACCCTTCGTATAAATAAATTTATGTACGCATATGAATTTATGTTTGTATTGTTGTTGCTGTTGTTGTTGTTTTCGTTTTAACATTTTATGTTTTTATAAATTTTATTTTCAAAACATGTTTCCTTTCAACAAATTTCAATTCAAACGTCAAATTTTTAGTTTTACAATCCAACGGCTACATAAAAACATATTTTGGGTTTATGTATTTACATTAAAATAAAAAATACGATACGTGATTTATTTATTTATCGTGTTTAGGTTTACAAATGGCGTACGTCATCGTGCAGTGTACAAAAAATCAAACGAAAATCTTTAAAGAAACATCATTATTATTATTATTTTGTTAACCGAATTCATTTAAACATAAAAAACCATAAATAAATAAATAAATAAAATTTAAAATTGATTTTGTTTACATATACATAAAATGGCATAATTTATAATAAATAATTTTCAGTTGTCCGATTCTTATCACTCACGGTCTCTTATCACTAAATTCGCGGCGGTTAAATCAATTTACAAAACGATGATTGAAATATTGAATTATTACAATGTTTCTCTCTCTCTCTCTCTCTCTCTCTCTCCCGCAAAAAATTATTATTATTTTTAAAAAAAAGAAAAGTTTACGCGTAATTGAAACTCGATGATGACAGAATAATAATAATAATAGGGAAAAAATCGATTCGGGAAGGGAAGGAAGAAAATAACGCAGACATTTATGACGTTTGTGCATTGCATATAATAATTATTGATAACAGATAAAGATAACGAATATATGAGAATTTAAAATTGTAACCGAAAAAAATGCGAAACCCAAAAATTTATATTGGCATAGAGTAAGAAAAAAAAAGGAAAATCACAAAGGAAAAGTTTTTTTTTTCCTTATTTTTTTTTTCCTTTGAAATCGATATAATCGAACTATTCGAGTATGAAAGAAAAAGTTTTTTTTTTTTTTTTTTTAACCAATTATTTAGAGTAAATTTTAAAAAAATTGTTCAATAATTCAAAATTATTTTCTTTCATCTTTTTTTTTCCTTTCTACGACTGACTAATCGTTTGAAATTTTGTCTTCTTTTTTTTCCTTTTATTATCCTCCCCCACTTCCTCCACCTTACCTTTCCCCCCCCCCTCTATTACGAATAAATTTGTAAATTTCAATACGAAACTAATCAAAACAAAAAAAAAAAGGAAAAAAATCATATTTACCGCCATATTTGAAAAAATTTACAAAGTTTTTTCTCTTTTACATTAAAAAAAAAAGTATTAAATAAATCAAATTTTTTTTTTTTTTTTACCAAAGCCTCCTACAAAAATTCGAGTCAACTTTTAATAAAAAAAAATGAATTTGCATGTTGATTATTTTTATTCATACTTCATAAAGTAAAAAAAAAAAATTTTTTTAGAGTCACATTGATTTGATTTGATTTTTTTTTTTCATTCCTCCTATCTTCTTTTCCTTTTTTTTAATATCTTTTCAAAGAAAAATTTAAATTTAAAAGGAAAAAAAAAAGGAAATCAAAGATAACAACATAAGTTAAAGTTTTAAGAGTTTTTTTTTTATTGTTTAATAAATGACTTTTAAATTAATAAAGTAAAATTATTAAACTTTTCACGTATTTAGTGAATCATTTCCATTTTGAAAGCGTTTGTTTAAACAGTTATTTAAAAAAAAATTGTTTGTTGGAATACTCAAAAAAGTTGTTATTATTATTATTATTATTATTATTATTATTATTATTATTATCATCATCATCATCATCATCATCATCATCATCATCATCATCATCATCATCGCAGACAATCGATAAAATATTTTTTTAATGTATAAAAAAAATTCTTAAACAGTTTTTAAATATGAAATCAATAATATCGATTTTTAAAAAGAAATTTTTAAAAAAAGTTAGGAACTAAAAATTTTCGCGCCTTTTTTTTTTAATTTAAAATTTTTTTTACGCGGGAAAAAAAACGTTTACGTGTTAGATTTTTTTTATTATTATTTTCGGGTTGTGAACAAAAAAATGATAAAAAAGAAAAAAATTTAACTTAAATAAAATAAAATAATTTTTTCTTTCTTTCTTTTTTTATTTTTTCTTTCTTTCTACTGTCTACTGCTTTTTTTTTCCTTCTTCTTTTTCTTTTCTAAACCTGTTGCTTTACGTAACATCTTTTTTTTTTTTTTGAATTTTCTGTTGTTAATTTGACATGTTTGGTTTTTAATTTCTTTTTTTTTTTCTCATCCTAATGATGATGTGAATGAAACGTCATTATTTACAAAAAAAAAAATCAATAATTTGTCAATCAATTTAAAAAAAAGAGAAAATAATAATAATAATGATAATAATAATAAAACATTTTTAACTTCTTTTTTTGTTCTTTACTTTTCATCTCTGTCGGACGTTCAAAAAAAAAAAAAAAAAAACAGAAAAATAATTAAAAATTTACTAAAAACAATCATGAAAGGTAGACAAACCTACGTGTAGTTTACTTGTATTTAATTAGCAATGCATAATAATAATAATGATAATAATAAATATTACTCTTGTTTGAGTTTAACGTTTAAATAAATAAATAAACGTCTGCATTCATTCATTCATTCATTCCTTTCTTCCTTTTTTCTATTTTATGTAGGTGGAAAAAAATTTTTTATATCGATGAGATTACAAACAACAACAACAACATTTTTTATTCCCCCCGATTCATTTCTCCCCCCTTTTTTTTATCAATAAATATTCAATTTTTTAATAAATTCAAAACTTTTTTAAACAAAAAATAATTATTTTGAACGTTTTTTTTTTTTCTTTTTACTTAAACTCGTTAAATTATTCATTCGATTTATATGGAAAAAAAAAAAAATTTTAAACTACTCGTAAAAAAACCGTTAAAAATTTTTTTAAAAACCGGAAATGATTTACGAAAAAAAGAAAAAACATTATCGAATCCATTATTTTATTATAATTAATTCGTATTATTATTATTATTTAATAAAATTTTTTTTCTCTTGTAAAAAAAGATTAATTTTTTATTAGTGTTAATTTGTTATTTGCAAATAACAACAACAACAAACAACAA
>NW_002987025.1:128998-130218 GCF_000006295.1 Pediculus humanus corporis
TCAAGTTGGTTCCTTTCTCCGGAAAAGAAATTAGGAACTAGACTACACAAGAAATCAAGGGATATTTCGGATGGGTCGAAAACAGGTTGACCAGTTCTAGGCATTGTTCACAACAAATATGAGTAACTATCTGTACTTACTTACAATACAAAAAGAATTTCTGATAAAGAGTTGAAACCCAACAACACGAAAAGAATTACGTTAAATCCTTCTGACTTCCTGTTGTTCAGAAATATCCTACCGACTGCGCCATAAATATGTCGTGGCCCGATTCGATTATCGATTCACAACGTTGATCTTCCTCCGCGTTCGTGGTATTATTCAAGATTGAAATCGAACACACTTTTAACGAAAGAAGAATTATATTGATTGTAAGCAACAGAAGAACATTTTACAACATGTTACATGTACAGAACAAATTAGTCACTAAAATAATGTTATGAACACTACTAGTTGTAAACACTATCACAAAACTAGACCTAGACACAAGTTGAACTCTAAGATATCAGGAGAAACCGATGAACTAAGAGTCGAACACCAAGAACGAAGAGTTGTGCAACAAGAACCAAGTGCTGAGAAACAAGAACCATGGCTGAGACGTTCAGCCTCCTTTTATAAGTTCTGACTATCGCTAGTCATTGTTCATTCACTAGCAATTAAGATAAGATTAGAAAAGCGAAGCTTCTAGAAATGCTGACTATGTGTCTACGATATGTGAATGGAATCACTATCTCCAGACATGCTGACTTTGCGTCTACCATGTGAATGGAGTCACTATCTCCAGACATGCTGACTTTGCGTCTATTATGTGAATGGAGTCACTATTCTCACTCATTTATCATCACATTTGATATGGGTTCATAACAATATATATAAAATTTTCTAGAGAAAATTATACGTGTATAAATAATAACATCATTTCGGTTTAATAATTTTACTTTATTTTATTATTATTATTAATAATAATAATAATAAATTTTGTTGTAATTTGACGACGTTAATTTATTATTAAACAATAATAATAATAATAATAACTAATATGAGATTTGTTACGTCATTGTAAAACTTTTTAATAAGTGAACGTATGAGGAAACAAATGGAAAATTATTATACATTGTAAAAGAAAAAAAATTATTATTATTATTATTACGAAGGGATAAGTAAGTGAGTTAGGGTAGTGGGGGGGATAGGGGGGGGGGAAAAGGTGTATTAATTAAGAG
>NW_002987024.1:0-2920 GCF_000006295.1 Pediculus humanus corporis
GTGTTACTTTAATAAATTTGTTTTAAAATTTAATAATAAATATTTATAAACAAACAAATGTCACTGTAAAAAAAAAAAAAAAACAATTGCAGTGCGAAAATAAAATTTTATTGTTTTGCAATAAAACAAAAAAACAAAAAATTTTTTTAACTTAAAGGTTGTAAACAATAAATTTAATCAAAATAAATAAAAAAACAGAAAACGCGAGATTTTTTTCTTATTTTTTTTATATCAAAAAATAAATTTAATTTAATTAAAAAAATTTTTACTTTTGTTTATATTAAAAATAAAGAAAATATTATTATTATTATTAATTTTCTATGGATAATAACAAAATGATTTAAGAAAACAAAAAAAGAAACAAACGAAATCCAACCTTAAGCCTTTAAAGAAAAAAAAAATTTTCTTTAAATTCTCGCCCCCCTCCTTTTATTATTATTATCATTTTTTTTTTTTTTTATTACTTTGAGTAAATTAAAATTAACTTAAAATAATAATAATAATAATAATAGTAATTAACGACTCATTAAAAATTAATGAATTTATAAAAGTTTTTTTTTTTAAATAAAAAAAAAAAAGGAAATTTTTTCTTTAAAATATTAAATAGAAAATTTTTAAAGGTCACACGGTGAGAGGGAGGGGGGTGTTTTTTTTTTTTAAAATTATTTATAATACCTTTTGCGAATATTTTATAAATAATTAAAGTAAATAAATAAATAAATAAAAGGGAAGTGTTTTTTTTTTTAGCCACACTCAGGTTAATTATTATTACTTAAAAATTTTTTTAAAAAAATTACTTAATTATTTGATAAAATATAAAAATGGGGGGGGGAAGGGAAAGAAAAATAATATGTAGACCGATGACCTTTCTTGGAAAATAACAAACAAAGGTAAAAAATAAAAAAATTATTGATTTTATTAAATAAATAAATAAATAAAATTCAAAAAATGAATAAAAACTATGAAAATTGATCAATCAAAAAAAAACCCCCAAAAAAATTTCTAAACTGAAACAAAATATTTTTAATAAAAAAAAAAAAAAAAAAACATAATTTGATTCGCCTACGTACATTATTAAAACAAAAACGAAAAATTATTTATGTGTGGGACGATTAATAAATAAATAAAATAAAAAAAAACCGCAAAGAAATACGATATTAATCAAATCGTTTGTTTTTTAATTGAACTATTGAAACCACCGAACAATGTCTTACCCCAAACAAAAAATATTATTATTATTATGTCCCCTATTAAACACGACAAGGCTTTTATTTTATTGGTATTTTTATTATTATTATTATTATTATTATTATTATTTTATTAATTTCCTTTTTTAAGAGAAAATTTATTTATTAAAAAAAAAATGATAATAATAAAACTATACGAAAAGAAATATTATTAATAATACATACCTTTATAATCGTGATAAATTGAGCCGTTAATTTATTAAAAAAAAAAAAATAAATAATAATAATAATAATAATAATTTAAAAAATTTCAAAACCCTTCAATGTGTCTTTTTTTTCTTGCACTAAACTTTATTATTATTATTATTATTTTCTTCTTCTTCTTTTTCGATTTGAATATAATTTTTTTTTTATTTTATTCCTCTTCTTTCTTCTTTTTATTTATTTATTTATTTATGTTTAAATTTTTTTTTTTATTCTTTCTTTCATTAACCGAAAGAATTTTTCTGTCGAACTTTTAATTTCGTCATATTAATTAATTTAATTAAATTTTTATTTAAATTTGTAGTAGTAGTAGTAGTAGTAGTAGTACTAGTAGTAGTAAAAAACATTTTTTTCATTTTGTTTTTTTTTCATTTACCTAAAACAATAAGAAAAAAAAAATTTTATTAATAATATAGGTAATGATGACGTAAGCAATAAAACTTGTTTAAATGGAAACGTGCGTTTGAAACATTTTTTTTAATTTTCTTTTTTCTTTTTTATAATTAACAGTTGTACGCAACAGGAAAAACCTTTTAAATAAATGTTTTTAAAAAAAAAAACAAAAACATTTTTTTACAACAACAAGTTTTTAATGTTTTTAAACTTTTTGTTTTGATTTGTTAATAAACATTTGTTTAAATTAAATAAACATAAAAATTTTAACAAAAAAAATTTAATATTATTATTATTATTTTGTTTTACGACGTGCTTACGTAAAAAAAAAAAAAAATTATTTTTATATTAATTAGTTCATTGACATTTTTAAACAAATTTTTATTTTATTATTTATTTATTTTCTCTTTTTGTTTAAAACAAATCAAAACAAAAAGTAAATAAATAAACAATTTAAACAACGTGAAACGTTTTTTTTTTTTTTTTAAACATTAAATATTATTTTTGAAAGAAAAATATAAATTTTATATTTAGAATGAAATAATAATTTTTTTTTTTTACTTTTTCCCGACCCCCCCCCCATCCCCCCAAAAAAAGAAACAAAGGGGGAAAAAATTGAATGTTTCTAACCGAAGAATATTTAACTTGCATAAAATATTATTATTATTAATTTTTTAAAATGTTAACAATAAAATTTGGGGGAACGTCAACAAAAAACAAACGAAGGAAAAAATGAAAATTTTTAAATAATAATAATAATAATACGTATAAAGTTTTTTTAAAAAAAAAAGGTAACGTTTCTCTCTCTCTTATATGGTAATATATTTAAATAAACACGTTTAAATTCAAATAATAATAATAATAATGATGGTAACACATTGTAATTTAAACCAACACACGTCAGTTTCATTGTTTTTTTTCCCCTCCTCCTAACAAATTATTATTATTATTATTGAATTTTTTTTTCATAATAAAAAGAAAAAAAAGAAGAATGGGGAGAAAGAGGGGGGGAAGGAAATCTTTATACACAATGGTTTCGAATCAAGTTAATAATATTATTCATTTTATTTTATTTG
>NW_002987024.1:2940-8946 GCF_000006295.1 Pediculus humanus corporis
AACAAACAAGCAAATAAAAAAAAATAAAAATAAAATTTTTTTTTTCTTTTTGCAAACAGTAAAATAAGAGCTAAATAAAAAAATATATTTGATTTGCCAAATGAGTTGTTTGCTCATGTTACTATTAAAAAATAGTCAATCATTATTTATTTATAATTTCAACGGATAAAAAGAGTAAAAAAAAAAAAAAAAATCAAAACAAAACATAAAATAAATTGCCACTGCAGTCGTTTTCAAAAAATAGAAATTTTCTTTTTTTTTTTTTTTTTTTTTGCTGTAGTTTAATAAATATATACATTACACATAAGTTGCCATTTGGCAAAAAAATAAATAAAAAAGCACCCCTAATGTGTGCGAATAAACGATTTATTATTATTACAAAATGATTTAAAAGCTATAAAAAAAAAAAAAAAAAAGAAATGAAATTGGTATTTTCAATGTCGATTTTCCCTGCCAACCTGAGGAGGACATGGCTTTATTTTTAAATTTAAATTTAAATTTAAAAAAAAAATTACCATTTCGCACATCTCAGACAACATTGGATTCATTCCAACCCTTCAAAACAAACGACAACTCAAGTTCACATTGTGAATAAGATTTTTTTATATTATTTTTTCTCATTTAACATCTTTCCTCATTTTCTATCCCTACCACTACTGCCACTACCCCCCCCCCACTACCACACTTCTGTCCTATTTATATTATTTAAATTAATGTTGAATTCTGACTCAATTTTTTTTTAGCTGTGAGACTAAAATTTTCTTTCTGCGGGTTAAAAATTAAATTAAAACTTTTTTTTTTTTTTTTTTTATACACACTTCAAGGTAATTGAATAATAACACAATGCCAAACCTATTAATTTCATTTTTATTTAAAAAAAAAAATTAAGAATATATGAGATGATATGAGATTTAAATAAAAATAAAATTTATTTATTTATTAAATTGTAACTTATAATTAATTATTATTATTATTGTTCTCTGATAGTATTAATATACCTAAAAAAAAAATTTTTTTTAAATTTTACTCTTGAAGTGTTTTTGATGATCTTTTGTTTTGTTTTGTTTTTTTTTTTTTTTTTAAATAATTAATTATTGTGGTTTTTCCGGGGAGGGGGGGGAATTTCTTAAAAAAGAAAAGAATAAAAAATAACAAACTTAATAAAATAAAATAAAAAAACTTTAATAAATTTTAAGGTTAAAAAAACAAAAACAAAACGTACGTTGAATACATATAGTTTTGTTTTAAAATATAAAAAAACTTTAATAATAATAATAATAATAATAAAACTTTTCTACACGAGCACGTGATGTAAAAAAAACTTTTTTTGCCTTCAGCCTTTTTTTTTCGATATAAAAATCATCGTTTATTTAATTAAATTTATATAATATAAACGACGATATATATATATATATATATATATTTTTTTTTTTCCTAGCGGTTTTTATTAAAGTTTCATTAATCATAAAATTTTCTGTAACTATAAAATTTACGTCGTCACGTGATTCTATATACCTTTTTCCCCCCATTTTGGCTTGGGAATCATAAAGTCGTTTTTTTTTTTTTTTTTTTTTTTGCTTTTACGTGTCTGAAACCTTTCATCATGAGATCATTTGAACCAAAAAAAAAAAAAAAATCGTCAAAATGTTTTAAATAACACATTATCAAATTTCATATTTAAAAAAATTTTCTTTTTTATTGTTTTCAATTGATTTTTTTATTAATTTAAATTTTTTTTCTAAATTATTCTTTTAAAATTTATTACTCCCTCTCTCTCTCTCTCTCTCTTTTTTTTTAAATTTTTTATTTAAACTTTTTTTTCCCCCCTAAAAAATTGAAGACAAAAGATAAAAAATGTTTCTCATTTACTTTACATCTCAAATAGGAATGATTTAACAAAAAAAAAAAAAAAAAAAATGTAAAACGTGATTTGAAATATGCCTAGTTAAGATATTTTTAAATCTAAATAATTCAAAAACCTTTTTCATGATTTAAAAAAAAAAGGTTTTTACAATCGGAAATAAAAAAAAAAGAAATTTTTTATCAGACAAGACAGAGAGAGAGAGAGAGAAAAAAAAATTTGAATTATTTCACAAATATTAAAAAAAAAATATCTAGTAAAAATTTTTTGTTGTAAAACATTTTGAAATTATATAAAATATTTCTTTCCAATCTTCGTAGAAAAGTAAGAAAGAAAAAAAAAAAGAAAATTTTTTCCCCCTCCCCCTACCCTCCTCTCGAAAAGGTTTTCAGAAATAAAAAGGTTGAGAGAGAAAGAAAAATAAAAATAAAAAAAAGGAGAAAAAATATAATTTTTAGTTTAATCAATATTCAAAATGTAAACAAACGCATTAATTAATGCCACGACATAAATTTACATAAATTTTATTATTTACAAAGGGTTTTCTTACTCTATGATATTTTTTTTTTTTTTTTACGACTGTCACTCGGTTATTAGCGCGAGATTATTTTAGTTAAAACAATGGTTGGAAATATTTTAACTTTGATTTTGAGTTAATTTAATTGCAACGGCGTGGACTAAAAGGTTCTTTTGTAAAGAGGTCAAAAGGTAATTTAACTTTAACGTAATTTATACAACCTTTTACACTCTATTTTTTTTTTTTTAAGAACACTTTCCCAAAATTAACTAAAAAAAAAAATAAAAGAGGAAAATAATTAGTTTAACATGGCGACCCAGAGATTTAAGTGGATTCAACTAAATTCCTCTTTATCACTTTTTTTTTTGACAATTATGAGAGTTTTTTTTTTTTATTTATAATTTATTTATTGTCGTTATTTTACTTTAACGTATATTAAAATATTTCCCACCCCCCCCCCAAAAAAAAAAATTAATTTATACATTTTCAATGTGATCCTTATTAAAAAACAAACAAAAAAAAAAAATTAATTATTTTTCACATTCAAATAATGAAATGGAAGGAGATGGGGGGTGGGGTGAGGGGAAGTGGAGGAGGAAGGGAACGTCAAAAGTTTTTTAATTAAATTTTCATTAAAGTGAAATAAAATATTCGGAAATTTTTTAAAAAAAAAAAAATAGAGTGAAAATAAATTCTAAAAACGATAAAAAAAAAATTAATTAATCGATTCGATCATTATTATTATCATTATTTTTTTCTTCTCTTGAAAATCATACGTGATAATAATAATAATAATAATTAAAAATAAAATTAGTTTTTTTTTGTAACTACATTCAAAATGGCATTTAAAAAAATAAATAAATTTTTATTTTAAGGTTATTTCGTGGCTTGATGATGGCGTGGGTTTTGTTGCCTTCCCGTAAATTTTAGCCCTTCGCCAAACAGGTGTGTATATATATATTTTTCACCTTTCTCTTTTCTCTTCCCCCCCCTCTCTCTCTCTCTCACTCACTTTCTCTCCCCACTTTTCTTTCTTTCTTTCTTTTTCATTTAACGTTTCGTATAAAAAAGAAAAACACGCATACATGCACACGCACACAGAAAAAAAAAAAAAATTTATTAAAATTTTCTTAATTGATTCATAGTAGAATTTTTTGCAGAAAAAATTTTTTCCCTACCTTTTTTACGTGGATTTATGCGTGCAAACACACGCACATACACGCACACACACGCACTTTCTTATACTTTCCCCCCCCCCCGGGTTATAAAATAAGAAAAACTTACGTTCGCGTTAGGGGAAAAAAAAAATTTTTTTTTTTCTTTTGTTCCATTGCACTTCAAAAAAAAAGGAAAAGGAAAAACTTTTGATTGTTGTTTGTTTGTTTGTTTGTTTGTTTGTTTGTTTGTTTTATTATAACGTTTTTGTTGTATTATATATATATATTGTCGTGAAGCAACGGAATGTAAATATCATGAAGAGTTATTACGTAACTTTTTAAAATAAAAAAAAAAAAAATATATTTAAATATAACTTACATAGACGTGATCCAAAACAACGTAAATTTCTAACAAAATGATAATAATAATAATAATAATAATAATAATAATATTATTATTATTTAAAAATTGTAAATACGAAATAAAATATTTAAATCGTATTGATAATTTTTCTTATATCACGTAAACAAATCATATCGTCATTAAAAAAGGAATGACCGTTATTTTAATTAATAATAATAATGATGATAATTAATAAACGACTTGAAAATAATATTTAATAAAAAAAAAAACACGACGATCGAAAAATAACGATTTAAAATAAAATTTAAATAAATAAAAAAAGTGAGAAAAAAAAAAAAAAAAGGAAAAAACGTTTCGAACGTGAGACTTTCTAACTGACTCGCGACTCCGTCACAACTGAAACCGTTCGAATAAAGAAAAAAAAAAAAAAAAAAAAAATCCTGGTGCGTGTTCGACGAGACTCACTCACGACCCGTTCGATATATAAAAACGAACGAAAATGTTTTCTCATTGAAAATTATTATTAGCTTTTCTATTCCTTCTCAGTCATACGCATCCAACTATTGTTGGTTAATTCTTTGCAGGTGGTGACCCCCCACCCCCCAAAAAAAAATATAAAGCTTTTGAAAAAAAAAAAAAACGTTAAGAACTTAATTATTCGATTAATGATGATGATAATAATGAGTTTTTCTGGCGGTGGGGGGTTTCCACATTTATTCGAAAAAAAAATTTCGAGTTTTGAAACAAAAAAAAAAATTATTTAAAGAAATTTTCCTAAAGAGGGGGGAGGGTAGGGGGAAAAGGGTGACACGAAGGGGATTTTATTATGCCCCGGGCGCCACTCGCAATGGGGCGCCAAATTGTCTCAAAACAAACAAAAATATATTTTTCCGAATAATTTTATTTTATTTTATTTAATAAATTAAAAAAAAAAAAAGAAAAACGTGTACATGTGTACGTACTCACAACACAACACTTAATAATAATTTTTGTTTATTTATTAAGAGAAGGCGGTGGCATAGAGTAATAAGAATTTGAAAACACGCAAACATGGCGGGTTTTTTCTGTTATTGTTGTTGTTGTTGTGGTTGTGGTTGGTACGATATAATAATATTTCGAAGAGAAATTATTATTTTTGATTTAAAAAAAAAAAAAATTTAATTAATTTTTTTTGTAAAAAAAAAAATATATGTATGTTTAACTCCCTATATTAAACAACAACTAAAAATAATTTTTTTTTTTTTTTGGGGGGGGGAGGGTTCAACAAGTGGCTGCTGGCAACAAGCAATTACTTTTCCAATTTTTTTTTTTTTTTCTTACTTTTTTGGCACAAAATCATTATTATAATTATTATTATTTGAATAACATGACACATCGTATAAAGTGATGAATAATAATTATAATTAATATTATTATTATTATTATTATTATTATTATTATATAAACAAATTATACTAAAATTACATCTGCATAGAAAATAATGCAAATTTTTTTTTTTTTCTTTTTTCCAACACAAGATTTTTTTTTTTTTGTTATTTTCATAAAAAGGAAAATTTTCACTAAATAAATTTTCCTTTTTTGTAAAAATTATGTACATAAATTTAATAAAAAAAAAAAATTAATAATAAATGATTTTTTATTTAATAAAAAAAGAAGCTTGCTTTATCTATTGGTAAAATTTTCAACTAAATTTTTTCTTTAGTTGTTGTAAAATCTTCCCAGGGGAAGCAACAACAACCAGACAGACAACCAGCCAACAAACCAACACATAAAATTATTAATTTTTTACAACTGTTAATGTTTATAATAATAATAATAATAATAACATAAATTATTAGCAGAAGAATTACAATTCATTAATTTACCAAAAAAAAAAAAATTTATTTAAATAAAAATTAATTAAAGGGCCATAAATAGATTATATTAATTTATTTAAAAATTATTAAATGATTTTAAGTAGATAGTAAATTTTTACTATAATAAATAATTTTATTAATATATATGTATGTATGTAGATGGAAAATTTTAATTAAAATTAAAATCTTATACATGTACATAGTTTTATTTAAAAAAAAAAAAAAGGAGAGAAAATATCGATTAATAAAAT
>NW_002987024.1:9273-10918 GCF_000006295.1 Pediculus humanus corporis
TTCTGTCTTCTGTCTTTTGAAATCGTTTTATGAAATCTAATGTTTTTTTTTTTTTATTTGAAAATTTTTACATTAATGATTTTTCATCTATAATTAAATATTTAATCGATAATTTAATTTTTCAACGGTTAAATTTTTTTTGTTTCATTTCTAATCCAAACGTTTTGACATTTTTTTTTTTTTTTTTGAATCAATATGTATTGGTATTGAAAAATTTAAGATTTTCGACCTCTCCGTTTTTTTTCCAATTTATTATTATTATTATCGTTATTTAAATATTTATGATTATAATTAAAATATTATTGTTTTTTTTTTCATAAATTTTATTTTTCATTGTCGTATAAAAAAAAAAAACTAAATTTCATTTTAAAAAAAATTCAAATTGTAAAAAAAGAAAAAAAAGTTAGTTTGTTGTGAATATAAGTAAAAAGTCACCGCCTTTTAAATAATAAAAGAACTTTATAATTTTATATATATATGTATCTTTCAACAGTTTTTATCGTTAATGAAAAAATTTTTTTTCTTTTTTTTTAAATTTAAAGTTTTTCAATTATTATTATTATATATACTCTCGCGAGGAATAAAAAAAAAAAAAAAATGACTTTTTAAATTAAACTTTAATAAACTCGAGGAAAATTTATTAACTTTACCGTTTAAATTCGTAATAAAATTTTTAAAAAAAAAAAAGAAAATTAAAACGATATATTTTTTAACATACGTCTAGAATTTTCCGCCCCCGCGGATTTCAAAATTACATGCGCTAAAATATTGAAGAAGTTTTATATTTCATTTTTTTTCCCTTTTAGTTATTCAAGTAGTAGAAAAAAGGAACCAAAAAAAAAAAAAATATTTTTGTTAAATTTTAATTTAAAAAAAAAAAAAAAAAACTTTGGATAAAAAAAAAAAGAAAAAAAAAGAAATCTCGCCATTTTTAAATAATTTTAACGTTCATCGATTTTTGTGTATTTTTTTTTTTTTTTAGTTTTAATTTTCATCAATAATATTAATTAAATAAATAATTATTAACGAATAAAATAAATAACATCAAGTTTTTATTATTATAATCAGTTGTGTTATTGTAAAACGAAAAGAAAAACTAGGTCAAAAGTGCATTTATTAACAACAACAACGACAGCACCGAGTCATTAATTAATCGTAGGTATATACTGATAACGTGAACAAAACCTTAAAATAAATTCAATGTTGCCAACCGCAAAAAATCACACAAAATTTCAACTTCCACGTCGATAACGAAAAAAAAAAAAAAAATTATTCAGTTGACGTTTTATTCTTTTACGTTAAAGTTTTTATTTTTTATTTTTTATTTTAGTGCGACATTAATCGTTTGACGAATACATAAATAATTTCCTTATTAATTTTTTATTTTATTTAAAAAAATTGTTTTATTCTATTTATTTATTTGATATTTTTTTAATATATGCTAGGGGATAATGTGCAGCGGAATTCCAAAGGTTAAATAAATAAATAATAATAATAATAATAGTTTGTTGTTTGTTGTATTCAAACAGGTTTTTTTTTTTGTTGTTAACCGATAGCAATAAACAATTGTTGTTGTTTTGATAAAAAAAAAAAACCCTAATTTTCCCTGATAAAGTAAATTATAATCGTTTGTTGGTTTTTTTTT
>NW_002987024.1:10938-12920 GCF_000006295.1 Pediculus humanus corporis
TATTATTATTATTATTATTGTTAAAATTATTTATTATCAATCAAAGGGTTTTTATCAATGCAGGCTAACATATCAAACGATTCACCCATACAAAATGAGGGACTACGAAATACCAGGATATTATCCCTGGTAGAAATACCTTTTGGTGATTTAAAAAAGGTAAAACGATACAAATCCCTCCTCTCTCTCTCTCTCTCTTTCTCTCTCTCGATAAACCACATGATATTATTATCGTGTAATAATAATAATAATAATAATAATAACGGGATTAAAAATAAAGGGAGAATGAAATTTTTTTTTTCTTCTATATTATTAAAGATGGCTGGAGAACAGGATCCAAAATGGCAAAAGGATGCAGCAGATCAAAATTTCGATTACATGTTTAAACTTTTGATTATTGGAAATTCGTCGGTTGGAAAAACTTCATTTTTATTTAGGTATGCAGACGATAGTTTCACGTCAGCTTTTGTCAGTACAGTTGGAATCGATTTTAAAGTTAAAACTGTTTTTCGTCACGATAAAAGAGTTAAATTACAAATTTGGGTAAGTAAGTTAGTAAGAAATTTTTTTTTTTTAGTTATTATTATTTGACATAAAATAAAATCGACAGGAAATAGAAAAAAAAAAAATTAACTTGAACTAATTTAAAAACCTCGATAAAAACTTGTTTTGTGTGTGTGTGTGTGGAGGTTTTACTGATATGATAATGATAATTTGATATTTTGCATCACTTAACATACAAATAAATATATTTTTTGATTATTTAGGATACTGCCGGACAAGAAAGGTACAGAACAATCACAACAGCTTATTATAGAGGTGCCATGGGTTTTATACTTATGTACGATATAACAAACGAAGAATCATTTAATAGTGTCCAAGATTGGTAAGATACGAGTAATTGAACTTTTAAGTAAACTTTTTAATAATATTAACGAGTATAAAATAATAATTATATAGGGTAACCCAAATAAAGACATACTCATGGGATAACGCTCAAGTGATTTTAGTAGGCAACAAATGCGACATGGAAGATGAAAGAGTTATAAGTTTCGAAAGAGGAAAACAATTATCCGAACAGCTTGGCATTGAATTTTTCGAAACTTCTGCCAAAGAAAACATCAACGTAAAGGTTAGTCTTACTAAAAAAAAAAAAAAAAAAAAAAATTTTTTTGAGGGACATGTTGTAATGAAAGAGAATAACCAACTTTTTTTTTATCGTTACAGGCCGTTTTTGAAAGGCTGGTCGATATTATTTGTGACAAAATGTCAGAAAGTCTCGATTCTGATCCGACATTAATGGCAGGAGGAGCTAATAAAGGTAACAAACAAACAAACAAACAAAATTTTTTTTCTCATTATCTATTTGTGTTATAAACAAATAAATGTTGGATTTCAGGTACTAGATTAACTGAAGCACCTCAGGGACCACACAACGGTAACTGTAACTGCTAACCGAAATTATAAAAAAGAAAAACGAAAAATTTTTTTTTTAAAACTATCACACAGTATTCGTATAAAAAAATATTCTCTTTTATTTATTTATTTATTTAATTAATTTATGAACCTTTAATCTATTGAAACGACAATAGGTTTGTTTTCAACAGCCTGCCACAAAGTGCGGGAAGGTTCGTTTTTTCCTATTTTTTTTTTTCTGAAAGAAAATGTTACCCCTTATTCCCCTCCCCTCCCCTCATCATTATTTATTCATCCCCTCCCCACATTATTTATTGTTGTATCTTTTTTTTTTTTTAATGTAAATTGTAGTAGAGCCGCCGTATCATATAAACTATTATGATATCATATTATAAAAAATAATGATGTTATTGAGCTGATAAATAAAGCCTTTTTTAAATATATATATATATATATATATAAATGTATGTAAAATTAGCCAAAAATGTTAATAATAATAATAATAATAATAATAAACAGCTTCTTAAACTTTTTAGATATGGTTAATAATAATAATAATTAACCGG
>NW_002987024.1:13383-32980 GCF_000006295.1 Pediculus humanus corporis
AATAATAATGATAATAATAATAATAATAATATTAATAACAATAATAATAATAACTTTTCGTTTTCGTGTCAGGCATGATTTAAATGAAATATTTAGCTTTGTAAAAATTAATTAATTTTTTTTTTTTTTTAAATAAAATTATTGTGACTCGTTACCTATTTCGCTTCCTCCCTCCCCTCCCTCCCTCCCTCCTTCCCACCATCTCCCCTGCAAATAAAGGTATCTATTGAAAATTTTTCTCAGGATGATGATTAATAATACTAATAATAATGATAATGATAAAACGAAGTCAATTCGGTAGACAGAAAAAACTTTCATAAAATTAAATATATATGTAATTGAAAACTTATTATTATTATTATTATTTTCTTTACGTATTCTATGATTTTTCTTTTATGAATGATATTTGAATTTGAACAAAAAGAAAATTCCTATCGAGATATTTATATAATAATAATAATAAAAAACGAAACTAACTAATATTTGTTCCTGTTATTAATTGAATCTTACAAAGAGAGAGAGAGAGAGAGATATGATTGTGTTGATTTTAATAAATTTATCGTGACATTTATTATTATTATTATCATCATTAGTCAATGTTTAGCTTAGTTTGAAATAAATAATATATACATATGTCATTAATTATTATTTATTACAAGCAATTTGACAAAAGTTTTTTTTCTTTTTTGTTTTTTATATTAATCAAATTTCCGCCATTTTTTCATTATTCTCCTCTCTCTTAAAATCATTAAATTTTAAAAAAAACTTTTTTTATGTAATGTGAAACTGACAATAATTGTAAAAAAATTATAAAAAAAAAAAAAATCATTTTTCGATATATAAATATTCTGCTCAAATATTTTCTCTCTCTCTCTCTCACTCTTTCTCACTCTATTTTATTTTATTGTTGGAAAAATTTTTTTTGTCGCCATTTTGATTAAAATATTATATAAATATTATTATTATTCAACTTTTGTCAAATTGCACTCTAAATACATTTAACATATATATATATGAATGTAAAATAATAATAATAATATTAAACTTTGAGTGCTTGCTAATTAAATAAATTTAAACTATCTCTCTTTACTTATAAACAATTTCCACATGTATAAATTTCTTCTTTTTTTTTTTCTTTCTGAACTGATAAGTTATTCAAATTACTTATTATTATTATTATAAATATTATTATTATTATTATTATCATTATTATTATTATTATTATTATTATTATTATTATTATTATTATTATTATTATTATTGAAAAATAAACAGCTTACGTAAAAATGTAATAATAATATTTTTAATTCACGCTCTATCGATCGTTTAACGATAATAATAAATAAATAAATAAATAATTTATTTATTTTTTTTTTGTTTGTATACAACAAAATGTATAGAAAAGTAAAAAATTAATAAAAAATTAATAAAAAAAAAATTAAAACTGTTATTTATGTTAATAAAAAAAAAATGTAGAAGGAAAAAAAATAAATGGCTTCATGTATAAAATAAAAATAAATAAAATATCAAATAAAGGTGTTAAAAAAAAAAATATTTTCCATTGTTTATTCATTCATCATTCCTTTTTTTTTTTTTTTAACTTAACCAATAATAATAATAATGATTCAAATATTTTCCAACATGACACATAACCTATGTCCATTTAATTAAACTTACCTCAAATCATTTCATTTTAATATATAGACATTGAATAACATAAAAATGGATGACTGATTATTAATTAACATTCAAGTATTTTGACAAAAAAAAAGTTAAAATTTTCTACCCGTTGCATAAATAATTTATGTATAATAATAATAATAATAATAATAATAATAATAATAATAATAATAATAATAATAATAATAATAATAATAATAATAATAATAATAATAATAATAATAATAATAATAATGTTTTGTCAAAACAAGATAAACAAACGATTTTTTCTTTTTAATTACAATTTTTTTAAATAAATTTAAATATTAATTATTAATTATTTTTAAGGAAGACCCACTTCAACTATCATCATTACATTATTTGTTTGTTAAATTCGTAAACATAAGTTTCTACTTTTTTTTAAATGAAAAAATTTTTTTATTTAGTTTTTGTTCAATAACTATAATAATTAATAAAAGTTTAAGGAACACTTGTGTGTAAATATGTTAATAATACTTATGGAAATTAACCGACACATGACAAACATTATAAACACAGCCTATATTTGTGTGTGTGTGTGTGTGTGTGTTTGTGTGTCTCTTTGTTTGAAAGTGTGTAAGTATTTTTATACACAAAATATTCAATAATCTATATGTTAAATCTTAATAAATATTTATTCATATTAACTTTTGTAAGGTTCAAGTCAAATGTTGCACTTAAATAACTATTTTTTTTTAAAAATTCTCATAAGCCATTTCGAGTTAAAAATTGACTTCTTTCCCCCTCCCCCCCTTCCCATCAAGTCAGCGATCGGCCCAAATAATAATTATTTATTTACCTTCAAACTAAATTCAAAGAATCATCTTCATGTTATGTTTCCTTGAGTAAGTACCGAAGACTCTGTTCTGTGTCCAGACATACTTACTGGAATGTTAATCGCTATGCTCGGTGTTAAATTTGTCGCATGTTTTGAACCTTCTACTTTACCTAATCTTTCATTAAGAGCTTTTAATGCCTTTTGTCTGAAACATAAAATTATGTATAAATGTTTTTGAATTTTTCTTTTTACAATTAATATAAACAGAATAATTAATTTTTTGTATTATATTTTAATATTTTCATGAATCATACCTTCGTCTTTCCATATCGTGAGGGTCCAGCCCTGGAAGAGAAACTGTTACTCCTGTTGGAGCAACAGCTACGCTAACTTGTTTGACAGTTCTTCTACATATTCTTGCTTTTACAAGTATTTTGTAAACACTGTTTCCTACTACGGCCATTGGAGGTTGTAAAACATTGGGAAAGAAACTAAAACATACAATTTTTATTAAAGTTATAGTAAATTGTTTTTCCTATAAAAATCATACTTAAAAAAAATATTGTGTAAAGATAATACCTTGCAAAAGTAAAATTATCAGCCATGTCTCCTTTAGTTCCATTGCTATGCCTTTGATAAAACCTTAAATAAATCCAACTGACAAAAAGTCCAGAACCAAACATAATAGGATGATCACTATCCAAGAGTCCTATCGCCCAAAGTAAAACTGAGACTAGTTGAACAGTCAAAGGTATATTTCTAAACAATGATTATACCTTTAATTAAAACTACAGCAATAAATAATAAAATATTTAACATAAATTAATTAATAGAAACAAAAATTACTGTGAATACTTTTAAAAAATTTAAACTGTTATAAATAAATCAAAATTTTAATTGAATAGTAAACTATTGTCAAAATGTTGTCTCATACAAATAAAAAAAAAAAAAAAATTATTAAATTTTATTTACAAATTATTTAGGAAAACTAACCTATTTGAAAATTTTCCTAACGGTGTTTTTAATATCAAATGATCAGGCATTATTTGTTTGACAGCAACACAAACTCCAGCGATATAACCCGCAAGGCCGTGAACGTGAACACCGAATAAAAATGAAGTACGATACGTTAAATAATATAAGAGAATATAATAAGAAGTACTCAAAACTGCAACACCTAAATTCACAACTGCGAAGAAAATCAACATTTCCATTTGACCCCATAAGGGTTCAATTAATTTACCGCACAATCCAACAGTTACTATATCGACACACACTTCCCAAAAATGTATTTCTAAAAAGCAAAACGTGAACGGAGTCCACAAGCAAAACAAGGATGATGGGAGCATGTAACCCGGTGTCACGCTGACAGCTTTTATGGCCGCCTCGGAAAATGATAAAAAGTAACTGAAAAATATCACTACACATATACATTTCACTGGAGTACTTGTATTTCCTAATAATGCTAAAAACTGTTGACGAACATAAGGTATATTTCTCGGTAAACTTTTTATATCTCCAACTGAATTATACGCCATCTTTAATGGCTATATTATTATCAATTGGCAGCAAACGGAAGTTGCGTAAAAGTCATAGACGTCGAAAACCGTACATTTCCTATTGTTTACTTTTATAATTTAAAAATTTCCCGCCATTTTTTAAAAATTATTTATTTAATATATATATTTCAAATTAAAAAATTATAATAAAATTTATTTTATTAAAAAAACACATAATCAAAAAAAAAAAAAAAAAAATTAAAGGCAAACTATTATCATAATTATTATTATCAATATTTTTTTTTTATAAATAAAAATTAAAAAAAAAAAAAAAATACTGTGGAAAAAAAAATTATAAATAAAATTTTTTTTATTTTTTTATATCTACTTGTAAATTTCTTTAATTTTTATATATATTTATAAAAAAAAAAACTTACTATATAAAGCTTATTTAAAAACAAATAATCGCACATTATAAAATTTTTTTTTTTTTTTGTAATCTACATTTAAAATTTATTTATTTAAAAAAAAAAATTCTTTTTTTTTAACTACAATTAAATAATGTACATTTTTTTTTTTTTTTTTTTAAACACGTATTAAAAACTTTTTATTTTTTTTTTCTTTGTTCAATTTTATCCCCCTATTTACATAACATATTTAATATGTAACCTAAAAAAAAAAAATACACATTATTTGGCATTTTATTGCGTTTATTAATTTTTTAAATATAAAAAACGAGAACGCACATCATTTTTTTTTTAAAAGTGGATTTTCTTTGCTTTTACCCTCTTTTTTTTTTCTTTCAAATTTTTATAAACTTTAAATAAATACAAAAAAAAAAAAATATTATTTATACAAGATGGTTATTAATTTTCTCCATTTCTTCCTATTAATAATTTTAATATTTAATTAAAAATTAAAATAATAATAATAATTTTATTGACAAATTTTTTTATAAAACTAACTGACTGTTTGTTTATACAAATACACCTTAATTAAAATTATTGACCTGAAACCTGAAACCTGGTATATATTTATTAAAATGTTATTGCTCGTAAGAATACACAATTTATTTGAGATAAATAATTAAAAAATTAAAAAATTAAACCGTAGGACAAGGTGGGGGGGGGAGGGGCGGTAAACATAAAAATGCACGGCAGTATGTATGTATGTATTTTTCCAAATTTAAAACTAACAGACGGGGGGAGGGGGGGGGAACTTAAAAAATATTAATAAAATCAGACTAAACACACTGTCTATAAAACAACTAAATAATTTTTTTTTTTTTTTTTTTTTTTTTTTTTTTAAACGTAACAAAAAGAAATAAAAACAATAAACTAAAAAAAACAACATGAATGAGAAACTTAAATTAATTAAACAATAATAATTTAATAAATTAACAAAATGGCGGTAAGCCAACAGTCTTTAGACAAAAAAAAAAAAAGAAAATACTATACAAATCTCTCTCTTTTAAAAAAAAAAAGAAAAACTAATTCGAGATTTTTTTTATGTGTGGTGACATTTTGGCAAGATAAGTGCTTGAGATACGATAAATGATAATAATAATAATAAATTGATTCCCCTTCAATCCGTTTTACCTCGTTCAAAATATTCCTTCCATGAACGAAGTATCCAAAGATTGTATTAGAGTTTTCATAAAAGACATTTCTTTTCTTGCATTGTCGAAAATCACGCTCGGATCTTGAGATGTGCATCTTAAACAATTCGGAGCCATGACCATGGCCAAATTTGAAGCGTCCATTTTTGTTATTTGAACTACTTCGTCGCGGGAAAAAATCTATAAAAAAAAAAATCGTGTTAAATTACAACCCTATAAAAAAAAAAAAAAAACTAAAAAAAAAAAAAAATGTAAAAATGTTTGGTTGCTCACTTGCAAAAATCTAACTAAATAACATAAAACTAATCTGTTTAAATTTGGTAATCTTTGAACGATTGCCAATGCGAATTCAGGATCGTCATGATGGGTCACGCATTCGTTATACAGAGTATCAGGTATCAATGGCTCGTATAATTCCCGATACCTGAAATTTAAATAAATTTTAAAATAATGCATTCGGAAGGTTTAGAAGAAAACCTGAATGATTTACCATAATTTAAGAAGAGAAGCTGGAGCATGAGCATCTATCGTTTCGGTAGGAACTTCCCAAAAATCAATTTTTGTTTTCAACGAATTCACTTCATCGACATCGGCAGAAACTCTAAAGATTCCTTCAGTTTGAGCACCTGAATGTGGGTTTTTGTTTACAAAACGTATAAATAAACCTTTTTATTTAAATTAATCAAAATTCAAATGACGGATGTACCTTGCAATCTAAGAATTTCTTCGGATAAAACCGTTTGAACCCAAGGGAGTCTCCTGTTTGGAAATCTTTCCTTTTGCAGGTACATGACTTCTTCTAATGTGCTTCCAAACATGCTAGTTCTAAATATTTGATGCTGAAAAATCAAAGGCTTATATTTATTTCCTTACGAAAATTATTTCAGTGTGGAATAAGGAAAAAAAAAATACCCTTGATTGATCGATTTCTTCAATCGTAGGCTTTCTCGGTGGTTTTTTTCCATTCGCACCGATTCTTTCCAATCTTTTACAACCTATCGTCGCATAATGACTAATTTGAACGTGTAAAGGCCATTTAACAACCTAAATCAATTTTCATTTTTATAAAATATATATTAAAAAAAAAAAAAAGCGGCAACATCAATGGTGTCAGTTAGGTTTACCTCGGGAAAGTCAAAACCGGGATCTCTATGCCTATTTAAATACCCTTCCAAATAAGTTTGAAATTTCGCGCTGGGAGGAAAAAAATTTAAACAAATGGCCATAAGTTCCCATCCTCGTCGCAAACTTTCCCTACAAAAAAAAGTTTTCATTTTTCGAAAAAAAAAAACCTAAATTTTTAATATGATTGCGTGTATAAATCTCGTACGTACTTTCCAGGATTTTCCGTCGTTTGCCTGCATATTTGTATGTACAATTCATCTCTTAAAACAGGTTTGCTGTAGCCTACGTTACAAATATCAAGAGCGACGCTGTTTAACGTCATGCCAAATTTAGCTTTCCTATCTGACATGTATATTTGGACTAGTTTAAAAAGTTCACACGCGTCCTTTTTTAAGGCTTTTTCCGACAGTACCAACATGGGTTTTCTTATAGGATCCTAAAATAAAAATAATTTAATTTCTCCGGAATAAAGTCAACAAGTAATGATGATGAAAATATTAACAAATATTTTTTACCTTTGACCAAGATAGCATATCCCTTACGGAAAACTTTTTCCTAAAAATCCCTTTTTTGTGAATGTTAAGGTGACCTTGAGCATATTCCTCAATATCGCTTTCGGAAGGAAGTTTTTTATCCCTGGATAACGATGCCGCCCGAGGAGACTGAAATACATAATAATTTTAATTTATAAAAAAAACCGTTATTTTTAATATTTAAAGGATCGTCGTTTGATTGATTTACCTCACATCTGTGATCTGTCGTATCCTCTGGAATACTTTGAGATGGAAGCGAAACAGGTCGATTTGCATTCTTCATTAAAAATTATAATAGTCGTTAATTATGAAAAGATATTTTAAATTTAATGGAAATTTGTTTATTATTTCAACATACCTCAGTTTTTTCAACGATTGAAGAAAAATGTGAGGAAAGAGATCCCGTCGAAGTTTCCTTTTTACGTTTTAAAGAAGCGTGTTGGGTTTCAGATGTGCTGTGAGGTACACCGTGAGGAGGAAGTCGAGGAGGATAAGGAGATGCCACGCCACTGTAGTAAACCACTTGTGGAATTGTATTGACTGCCATTCGAGATTCCAAACTCTCTATGTATTCCACATCATTTTTACATTCTACAAAAAAAAATTATTAAGGAAATAATAATCAATGAGAAAGAAAATTAAATTAAATTTTTTACTTACCGCGAGAATAATTTTCATATCTTTTCAAAAATTCCTCCTGTTCAGAATAATTTGGATCGTGCAAATATTCTTGACTGCTTGAATCTCCTTGATTGGACATTCCCTCATCATCGGCAAATTCATCACTGTCGTAATCAGGTCGACCAACGGAAGCCTCGTCCTCGGAGTGTAAAGAATCCATTTCATCGTTTAAAGGATCTCCAAATTTATAACAACCTTCAAATTTTAAAATTGTATTTTTCTTAAATATTCTTACACTGGTTTGGAAAACTAATTTTTAAAAAATTTACCTGAAAGTTTTGCTTGTTCCAAAATATATTGTTGCAAGGGAAATAAATGAGATTGATTTTTGATTTCCATATTGTAAGGTTGATAATCTAAATTGCTGTACAAAAGAGTCGAATTTCCCTTTTCCATTCCTCTTTCCATTGAATAATATTTCACGTGACTTGACACATTACCGTGATTTCCATTTTCTCTGAGTAAATCTTTCGAATCGTTTTGCCTTTAAAATACAAAATTTTTAAATAAGGAAAAAAAAAAAAACTTGGGAAAAATAAAATCAAAGATGATAATCGTACCTATAATCTCCAATTTTATTTTTGTACAAATCTTCTCTCAGTGCATTTCGAGTTTCGTTGTAATTTTTTTTAGGCCTTTCTTTCGATTCTCCAGAATCCCAAGTCAACTGTTTCTTAAATATGTCTTCGACGTTTTCATCGCGTTCTCTATAGGTTTCTTTGAGAGGTATTTTCCTTTGACTTTCTTTTTTATCCTCGTATGATTGCATTTTACCACCATTCGAACGAGAATGATTTGAATGCCTACCGAATGATGGAGTTTCAACGTTTGAAAAAACGTTTCCTTGATTTAACCGATTGTTTTTTCTTGAACTCGATACGGGACTGGAATAAAAAAAAAAGAAAATACGTCTTCGACGAAGAGACCATGTTTAATTTTTAAACGAATTTTTTAATTTTCTTACCTAGAAGGAGATGTTGTGGGACTAAGAGATGTGTTCGAAGAATCGTTTTCACTACTTCCTGACTGATATTCATTTTCCTTACTATATCGTTTACATTCGCGATTTCGATTACTCTCGTTCGATTTGTGAATTTTTCGAGTTCGAGAAGGCGTGATCGAAGCTAAATCTAAGTCTTTTGCAGATTTTGAAGCTGTTGAAGCAGACGACAATACACGTTGTCATAAATTATATAAAATGAAACAATAATTAAAAATTAAAGACACGAAGCGGTGAAATTTATGAAAAATAAATAATTTACGATAATAATTATATTATTTTAAAATAAATGTTACCAACCAACGCCAAATAAAATCCCTAATAATTTACCTAAATGTAATTGCTTCCTTCTGGCCTGAGGAGTAGATTCTATACTACGCATTCCCGATTGACTCGGTGGCAAGAAATATTTTTCATGCATTGAATCCTCTTCATCCTAACACACAAAACCATTTTTTTTTTTTTTCAAAATACATTTGTATTAAAAAAAAAAATTTTTTTTTTATTTTATAAAAATTTACCAAAGAAACATCTCTCCTTTGAATAAAACTATAACTTCGTGCTAGATCACTTCCATTTCCGGTTATTATTGTTTCTTTAGGAGCTTGTAAATGTTTTTCCGTTTTAGATCTCCCTCTTAAATTTTCATGACCGTAATTACTATAACATCCACCGATTCCCAGTGAAGTTTCCACATCGAAACTCTTTTGTTTCGCTATGGATATATTTGTCCCAGGTTTAAAACCGCTAATGATACTCTGCGAAGTCGTTGTATTCCCGCCACAGGATTTGTTAACCGATTTAAACACAGAACTATTTTCAACTGCGGGGGAAAAAAAAAGAAAAATGATCCATTTCCGCATTTACTTTTGAAATTTATTTTAAAATAATTACCCCGAGTCGGTTGAGAATTAATTTCTTGTAATGGTTTCTTATCGATGGCGGATGCACTTGTACTTGTCGGTAGACTAGTTCCTTGATAACGATTTTGTCGAGGAGATTCTAATATTCTATGATTATCCAATGAAGTTCTGGAACTGGAATCGCTCGATCTTCCCGAATCCTTTAAATAAATTTAATAAAATATATATATTTTAACCACGCATCATTTCTGATAAAAAATACTCACCTGAGATTGATTTGCCTTTTGCGGAGTCTTCTGTTGGCTACTATTACTCCCATGATGGTGATGTGAATGCCCGTGAGAATGAATGTGTAAATGAGAATGATGATGAGATCTCCTTGATCCCCTTGGAGAACTACCGGGAGACGTTTGAGTTTCGCAAGAAACCGAAGTCTGCAGAAGCAGAAGAAAACAAAAAAAAAAAAAAGAAAATCCTTAATAAAATTATTACAAATCGTTCATTCAATCTACTTTGAAACAATGGCTAGCTAGTTTTTTTTTTTTTTTTCCGTTAAAATTTTTTATAGCGTCACGTCCTATAATTAACTTCATTTTACTACTCTTTCTTTCTCTTTTTTGTAATTAATATATCCATTCTTATCTTTTTTTTTTTTTTAAATTTAATAAACTAAGTTTTAAATAGATCATTAAAATGTAAACTCTTTGCATAAAAAATTTTATTCATTTCATTTTTAAAACTTATTATCCAAATTTAAAGTGTTTTTTTTTTATTTATTTATAATTGGACAATTAATATCTGATGGCAACATTTTCATTGTTATTTACATCCCACGCATTTACAAAACATTTTTTTAGCGACGAACAAAAAAAAAAAATTAAAAAGGAAGAATATTATTATTATTATTATTAGTCAAATAAAAAAAAATTTTTCATCGTTAAATTGTCGGAAATTTTATTGAATCGAATTGTGAAACAAAATAATTAAAAATTTTAACAATTGGTTAAAAAAAAATTAATCAGGCTGATGTTTTAAAACAATTCTAATTTGCAGACTAAATGGAAAAGTTTTTTTTTTTTGTTTTTGTTTTCCTGTATTCCCGACTGAATGAGAAAAAGAATTAATTAAGTTTAAGTTGAGTCAAAAGGTAAAAGCGACAAATAATAATAATAATAATAATAAAAACAAGCGTTTTTGAATAGACAGAAATAAAAAAAAAAAAAAAAAAAAAAAAAAAAAAAAAAGTTTGTTGCAATTACAATGCGAGGTCACGAAAAGTTAAAGGAAATGATATTCAATTAATAAATTTTTAAACCGACTTTATTTTTTTTTTTTTTTTTTAATGTTGGTAATAAATAAATATTAAATAGATTGTTTTTTAAAAAAGCAGGTGCAAGGGGAAAAATTTTACAACGATAAATACTCGACGGTTAAATTATTGTTTTGCACTCCTGTCAATGTCAATTTATGTCATTTTTATTCCACAATGATTAACATAATTTAAAAAATTTTTTACAACGCATTTTCTAAAGGAATAAATAAATAAATATGGCCTTAAAACCGTTAAAATGCAACAAAATTTGGCATTCGAAAAAAAAGGAAAAAAAGTCACGATTCCAAAAATATTAATTAATTAATTTAATAATGACTTACTTTAGGATGAGAATTTATAACCGGCCTGGGTGGTCTAACACATTTTCCAGGAGTTTGAGTTCCAACGGATTCTTTACTTTTACATTCTTCATTTCCATCTTCTCCTTCGGGTTCCGTATTTTGCTTTAACGTCTGTAAAAAAAAAAGGTAAAAAAACGTTTGAAAATGACGTTAAAAAATTTTTCGTTTTCATTATCGGCGTAGCCTTATTCGATATTTACTTGTAATTTAGCAAGGGGTATAATATCGCAATTACTCGGCCTGTGCCAAACAGTTTTTTGCGATATGGCATTATAATAATAAAATCTCGATGTGTTTTGGTCAAATAATTCCCACCATTGATTGTCGTCGGTTTTTTTAACAGGAACTCCAGGTGGAGGATCCCAAACACATTCTCCAGTCGTCAAGTTGGCATACATATGCTCTTTCGTGCGCGGTTCTATTATTTCCACCCATTCCATCTGTTAAAACAAAACAAATACAATTAAATGGAAATAACTAATGATAAAACTTTCAAAATTTCTTTTTTTTTTTTTTTTTTAATCGGTCAGAAAATTCGTTTTTAAAATGTATTTTAAAAAAAAGAAAAAAAAAAAATTGAATTATGTAATAGTTTAACAAACTAAATTTCAAATATTTATTATAAAAAGGGCTGAGGCTTACAATAATACAAATCATTTGGATAGAAAAGATTAAATAAATCAAAGGTCGGTTGTTGGATGTTTGATATTATTTAAAAAAATAAATAACATTTTTATTATAATTTAGCAAAATATCTAAAATATTTTTATTATTTTAAATGATTATTTTTTTTTTCTAAATTAAATAAATAATAAGAAAATTTTCATATTTATATTATTGAATAATGTATTAAATATAAAATGTTTCAAAAACTTAACTTTTAAAATAATAATAACGACGCCATAATAAAATTAATAAACTCTAATCCATAGTCATTCATTTAAACATTAAAAATTTTTTTTTCTTCAATAATAATAATAATAATAATTAAATGCTAATATGTATATGAAAAGTTTAATTAAAGAAATATTAAAAAAATTGACAAACTATTTTTTTTTGGTATCTTTATTGTAATGAATACTTAAATAAAGAAAGTACCAAAGTGGTTTCGCAAAAAATGGTACAAAATCAGGAGAATAATCGGCAATATTAATGTAAAAAAAGGTATAAATAAGTAGCTGGGAATAAGTGTTTTGCGAAAGAATGAAATTTAAATTTATTCTGACCACTAGAAAATCATACTAATTGCTTTCAAAAGAATAATAAAAAATTATGAATGGATTTTTTTAGTAAATGTTAAATTTAGTATATAATTATTACAATTAAATCATTACAGATATTTAAATAATTGAATTTAATTGATTTTAATAAATGATCAATCAAGTATTAATATTTAGGATAAAAATAATTAAAATTTTAATTGCAAGGTAAGTTTAAATCAATGAAATCTCATTTAAATAAACAATTTAAGAAAGAATGTTTTATTATTTCATCTAAAACTCCCTAATCCCTTGAAACAGTTAATTGTTTTTTAAATCCATGTCTAAAAAGATTGGAAAAATTACCTAATTATAAATATTGGTAAAAATTTTAGTTGTAGATAATTTTTATTTTTTGGCAAAAGAAAGATAAATGAAAGAATATGATGACAGAAAGGAAAAACGTGGTAGAAAATTATTATTTGAAAATCATTATTTAAAATTAGTTAGAGTTTAATAAAAAATTTTATTTTAAAAAACCCTAAAGCATTAACATAAAAGGAGATGTGTTCAGAAAAAAAAAACGAGCTTTAACAGTTATTTTTCTCATTTCTTTAAATACTAATCACAATTTAATCATCATTATTTTATATAACTTGGTATTATTTGTCTTTCTCGGTTCTAAATAAAAACTAGTGAACGAGTGTATGAAAATTGTTTAGTTTTAAATAAAATTTTGAATGGGGCAAGGCCCTGACGGGGAAAAGTATTGATTTTGAATTTTTAATAAAATTATAACTAAAAAAAATTTTTTTTTATTATAACTTTGACAATACCTTTGAGAAATTGTTTACTGTTATTCATTAAAACATATATAATTAGGTATTAACAACGGTGACGATTTATTAAAACAAATAAACGATGTGTATAAACTAATATCCAACATTTAATGGAAGCCATATTGAAACTAGAGCTTCATTAAATGAAATCTTTTTCAAAGGAAATTTCGTGGAAGCAGATTAAATTATTATCAAAATAAATAAAAAAAAAAAAACTTTAAAAACTTTATTCTTAACATTACTTTTTCTTTTTTTAATTTAAACATCGGCGTAGGCTTACTTATTTATTGACAAATTTAAAATAAATAACTGTAATGGTAATTTATTATTAAATAAAATAAAATAATTTTTCATTTATTAAAAAAAAATAAAATAAAATTTATTTTTCGTACAAATACAGTATTGAAGGATACCCTTAAGTTTTATTTTTTTTTAAATTAAAATCATTTGCAACTCGTATAAATAACATAATTCACTCTTATTATTTTTTTTTTTTAACGAGTTTTGATGAAGGAAAAAAAATTAATAACAAATTTAATACCAAATCAATATATTTTTCTACAAATATTTCAACTACGACAAACGAGCCTGACTAGCATTAGTTTACAAATAAATTATTTATATAAATATATATATATATATATATATTGCAATACACGGATCATATATATCTCTGTAAATATATATAAATATGGATGAATTTTCGATTTTTATTAATTATTATGACATAAAAGCCAAAAAAAAAAAACGACATAAAATAAAAATATTACTAGTATAAGTTATACAACATGAATTTTAAACTACGACGATAAACAAAAATAATTTTTTTTTTCTTTTTTTTTTTTTTGTTTTTATAAGGCGACATTATTTAATTATTTATTTATTTATTTTCGAATAACAAACGTTTTCCTTTTCTTTTTTTTCCAAATAACAATTTTAACAAATTTATTTATTTAAAAAAAAAAAAAAATACAAAAAAATAACAAAAAGAAAAAATAATCGGTGATTTTCATTTATGATTCAATCAATAAGTCTTTATTAATTTAATAAATAAATAAAACTAATAAATATACGTTTATTACGACAAGCAATTTATTTTAGCTATATTAATAATTTTTGATTATTTGTTCCGAAATTAAATCAAGCAAACAAACATTTGTGCAATTATCGTGGGAAAAACACTAAAATAATTTTCATATTTAAATTCTAAAAAAAAAAAAAAAAAAAAGAAAATTCGGTGCCTTGACATACATATATATATATATATATATAAGAGTATAAAAAAAAAAAATTTTTCAAATATAAAACATTTATTTTGTGCGACACTCTCAACACAAAGTCAGTGAATAAACAATTACAAATTTTTTAACAAAACAAAATACGATAAAAAAAAAAAATAATGTAATGGCCAGACAAAATATTCAGGAAGAAGCCAAATTATAAGCAATTCATGCATTTATCATGTTTGTTTTTTGTTTACTTCATTTGTATTTCATTTAAATAAATAAACACGCGCACATGCACACGCACGCACACACACGAACACTCTTGTTCAATATTTATGATAATATTATACAATATTCGAATGAAAAAATATATATATATATATGATACCTTAAATGATTTTAACAATTTTATTTATTTAAATTTCAGCCTTTTAATAAAAAGCTCAAAAATTGTTTTAATTATTATTATTATTATTATTTACGTTTACTTTTCTTTTTCTTTTCAAATTATATTTTATTTGATTAAAAGTAATTTAAAAATAATTTTATAAAAAAAAATAAAATTTTTTTTTTTTTTTAATAACTTTTAAATAAATGATTTATGTCTAGAATTTTAAAAATGTAGAAAAAAAAAAATAATAATTTTCACAATAATTAAAAGAAATAAAAGAGCCTAATTAATCAAATAATTATTAGGTAGGTAGCGAGCGACTTTTTGACATATAATTTTTTAATATTTTTTTTTTTTTCTTTTTCTTTTTCTTTTTTTTTTTTTTTTTTTGATTTATTTTTCTTCATACACACGCACATACCCTTTACGACAATGTTTTAGCTTAGTTTTATTCTCTTTATATTGGATTGATAAGAGGATCCACCATCGATGTTAGGACACCGCTAAAATTAATTTTAAAAAAAATATTCCAAATCAATAATTGAAAAATTTAATTAAATAATAATAATAATAATAATAATAATAATGATAATAATTACCTCGCTCATGACTGCGATTGGAGTTTCACCGGTGGCTAAGGCGACTTCATGTTCGACCAAATAAAACATGTACTCGTCATATAGTAAACGTATTAAATGAAAAGAACCAAAACTGGCAGCAGATCTTAGCGTGAGATCTCGTATAACCATAGAACTATTGCAACAACAACAACAACAACAAAAATTCAATTAATTATTTGAAAAACAAAACCGACGCATTCACTGAAAAATTTATTAGAAAAAAATTTTTTTGCCTGTAAAAACTCCATTTTAGTAAAAATTGCCTCGCCGCTTTTGCAAAATTAGGTTTTCCCTCGAAAGGTTTTAAAACTTGTGCCACGACGTTTTTCAACCACAAAGCCCAAGATTCCAATGAATTTTGCTGTTGTAATGTCGATTTAAAATCCGCTTCTAATCGTTGAACGACCGAATCCTCGCATTCGCACACCCAAGACGCTTGCTCTTGAACGTTGTGAAAATCCACGCGATTCAAATCCGCCAACATTTGAGTTATTTGTGAAGAATTTTGTAAAACGGCTCTTGCTGCTTGGGCAAGATGATTCAAAGATGTGTAACGTCTAAGAGTTTGAGCCAATGCAGAAACCGCTGAAACCTTAATAAATAAATAATAATTTTTTTTTTTTCCCAAAAGTTTTAAAAAAAAAGAAACAAAACTAATAATAATAATAATAACAACGGATAATAACCTTAATCAAAACCATTTCTTGAGGGCATCCGTTCATGGCTCCGGTCAACCAATTTTCCAAACCCTTGGCGAAATTCCGTATCGATTGAGTTAACGAGCTAGGGATCGGTCTCAAAACATCCGGTATTAAAACTTGTACTATATTTTGATAGAAGACATAATCGACTGATCGCATAAATTCTTGAATCGGTTGCAATTTGCACAGAGAGTATAATTTCGACCTTTGAATGTTTCAAAAAGAAAAAATTTAAAAAAATTTGCAATGTTTTTTTTTTTTTTTTTTCAGTTAAAAGTAAAATTATACAAACTTGGATAAATATTTTTCTTCTTCGCACTCATCTCCGTTATTATTATCTTGAGATCTCCAAAATTCTCTCCAGAGACTTTCTATGGTTTGAAATTCTAAATTCAAAACCGCTTCCAAGAAAGCCTCGCAATGTTCTCTGTATATATTTCTTAAAGTATCCACATCTTCTAATGTTACATCAGAATTATCTTCAGGTAAGGAAATGAGTTTTATGGCAGGGAATTCTGGAATGGCTCCAATTCCATCACCTAAATACTGTTGGTTGTCATTTGCCTAAAATTACACGATGAATAAAAATTTTTTTTTTTTTTTTTTTTGTAATTAACAAAACGAGTTTACTAAAATTTTTACTCGTACTTGAGGACTAGTATTGTGATTTCCAGAGGAATCATATTGGTTTTCGGTTTTCATGCCGGCTGTTTGTTTAAATCTTTTGTTGTTTCCTCCGCCGCCTCCTCTGGGAGTATTTACAACGGGATCTACTGATATATGAGTCAAACTGGATCCAGGTTTTATTCTTATTCCGTAATAATGATATTTTGAATTACCCCTGTCAGAAGAAAAAAAAGTATTTAAGTATAAACTATCGCCTTTTGAAAAATAATTTATTTTTGAGAAGTTAAACCTAGTACCTAGTACCCAATCTCCGTGTTCTTAAACCTAAAAATACACTTCTTATAAGTTTTCCAAAGGATGCAGCATTCACAGGATCCAATTTATGTTCACTGCAGTGTCTTAAATAATGGGCGTACATGGTTGATCTCGGTAAACTGACTCCTTCGAAACATTCGTAGTTTTCTAAAAGCCATTGAACCTAAAACGAAAAATAATAATATAAACAACTCACGGTTTGCGAAAAAAAAAAAGAAAACCTTCCAAACAAAAAGTTATAAATTAATTTTAACCGCAATAATTTATAATAAATGAATTTGTTTAATTAAGCACACTTACTGTTGCAGGTGAAACCCGGGTGGCATTAGATATATTACTGTCAATTCTTTCACCATCCATTGAGACTGCATTGTTAGACGATACCATGTAAACACCAGACCCATCCTTTATATAGTTCCATGCAGAGTAAGCGTTTCAAAGAGAACATTAAAACTTTAGTTAGTGTAAGCGGCGACGGCAAGAAAAACCCCTCAATAACCTCCAATTCAAGCAAAATTAATATTATATTATTTTGCAAAAAATAAATAAATGACAAGATTTTTACAATCGAGTTCAAAAGTATTCTTTATGAAGAATTCATTTTTTCTTTACGTGAAGAAATTAAAAAAATAAATAAACAATTCTATGGTTAAACAACCATTTTTTGTTTTTGCACAAAATACATAACATTACATTATACAACACACTACAAGACTACATAAATTTAATAATTTTATTAATAGATACCAAGTTTTGTAATTATATTACGCGAATAAAAAATCAAATAAAAGACGATTATTCAAACTAAATTTAAAATAATTAAGAAAAGTAATTTGAAAAAGTTGATGATTTTAGTCATTTACAAAGAATTACAAAGTAAAATTTTTAGTTTAGTACGCGTTGCGATATTAATTTTTTTTTTTATTTATAAACTTTCGTTTTTTAATAAATTAAAAACTCGCCGAAAGAATTTAAAATTCAAAGTAAAATAAGATCATACTTTAATAAAATAATTTTTTCCAGGCTACTTCTTTTTGATAAAATAAATAGAATTTGAAAAAAAAAAAAAACATTAAAGTAACTGAATAAAATGTAAAATAAAAAGGGAAAAAATAGGGAGGAGGTTATTGATGAAGGCAAAAGAATCTAACAAAAACTACATTTAAATTATTAACTTTAACCGAGTAATTAACACCTAAATCGCTTAGTCACAAAAATTTAAATTAAAATTTAAGATTTCTTACAGCATTTACTGTATCAGGACTAGTTCTTGAGCCGGTTATTATCGTATGAGCACTTTCGTGATCCACAGTTGGCTGTATCAAATAAGTACTTCCCGTGATTAAGCTTTGCCCAGTTTGAGCAACTTGAGTATAGGTAACCGCAGTATTTCCAGACGTATAATATTGTCCAGATCCAGGCGTGTAATTTTCTCCCACTGCAAAAACTGGATATGTTCTACGGGAAAAGTTAATCAAAATTTGAAAATATTCTCAATTTTCATATTTTGATGTTAAAAAATAAAATTTATAAATAACTGACAAATTCATGGAAACCTACATTTGTCCGTTGGTGGTTGTCGCGTAAATGGCTTGTTCTGTTCCATCTACCGTATATTGCACATAAGTAGGATGAACGGTAGAAACTTCTCCGACGGTTTCGTCATCAGCAACTATTTCAAATATGACAAAATTAAAAATTTTAATTGTAATTTTTTTTTACAGAAAAATTTAAAACTAAAAGAAAAATTTCCTCGATATAAAATTTCACATTACACTAAAATCTACCGTTCGTTTCATTTAAAATTCATTTAACAAAAAAAAAAAAAAATTTGATCGTGCACTCTCAATTAACAAAATACCTGCTGTGCTCACGGTGGTCAAGCTAGTGTAGGACCTTGTTGCTCCCTCTTTGTTAAGCAATATAAAAATTTGTAACCATTAGCCGAATTTTAAATCATCTAAGTATCAAGTACTAAATCTTAAAAAAAAAGGTAATAAATAAAAATTAAAAAACGTACCCGCAACTATGTAATGCGGTGTGTGAGGTTCCGAAGCGGGACTAGTGACCATAACTTGAGAAGAAACCTGAGTCGATCCATCGCTTGAATCCGGACTATCGCAACCTTCATCACTCTAAAAATTTATTTTAAATTTTTTGTTTTATTTTTTTATTAAACACCGAAAAAGAATATAGAATTTAAATGAAAA
>NW_002987024.1:33354-53410 GCF_000006295.1 Pediculus humanus corporis
TTATTTTAAATACAAATTGCTGCATTTGAAAGTTAAGTTTTTCTTTTTAACTCTTATAATTAATTTATACTTACCTATTGTAAGTTTAAATATATATAAATACTTAATTTTATAAAAGCTTATATTTTTTTTAATATAATATATTTGTAATAATAATAGGAAAACTTAAAAAAAGTTTAAATTCTTTTTCATTTAAAAGTAATTGATAAATAACAGTAATACTTTAAAAGTAAGTAAGTAAGTTCAAATAACAGTAAAATGACATAGAGTACAAAATAAATTTCATTTAATAATTGTTTAATATCAAAAAAAAAAAAAACATCGAACTAAAACTTATATAAAATTTAGCAAAATAATTTTAATAAAAAAATTAGTTTTATGTATCTTGTAATTTTTTTATTTATTTATTTTAAGTCGGGGTTTTTCCCCCGAATAAAATTTCATTTATGTATTCTTATTTCTATTACCTACAAAAATAAGTACTTAACTAAAAGAATGGCCAGACAATATAGTAAAAATTTTAACTTTAATTAACAAAAAAAAGCCAATTTAATCCAAGTCATATACATATGTTTTTCTCTTGGAGTATTTCAATGACAACTTCTAACATAATAAAAAATGGCAGGTTAATTAGTTTAAAAGAAGTACATTAATAATAAAGAATCAATAATGGATTTTTGATCAGATTATTAATCATGCCAAATCTTATCACTAAAATAATTAAAGAATACTATTATAAAATAGACACAGTAATAAAATATCATTGGAATAGAAACTCATTGGTAATATTTTAATATCAATCATTTCTTAATAAAAGAAAGAAAGAAAAAAAAAACAAAAAAAATAAAAAAATAAAAATGATTTTAAAATGGAACTTCAGAAAATAAAGCTTTAAAATTACCATTATCTTATCACCACCTTGCAGTGTTTAGTCGCCATTTTATGTTACCTAGATACGCCTTTTGATCCCAAGGCAACGTCAAAACACTACATTGTTTTAATTTATTACCAATTGATAAAACGGTAACTAAGAAGCTTACCAAACAGTAAGATTCTATTTGAATATAATCAAGTATTCTTTCTGTTGACAAAACTTTAAAAAAAAATTGTAAATAACATGGCCCTAAGACCATCTACACTTTCCAAATATCCAAACAAAATGGTTGCCTAGAAACGATGTCAGCGCTTGAACGATTTTAAAAATAACTAACCGGAAATAATGGCTATCAGTTCAATAAATTTAAATTTACATTTATGTAACGTCCTATTTTCGGGAAAATACTCGCAAAAAAAAAAAACTTTAAAAAATGTTATTTAGTTTAATATCAATTTATTTTTATTCTATTTGTATGCTTAAAGAAATTTAAGCAATTAACTTACTTAACGGTTCTTATTTAATTTAATCCACTTTAATATAATTCAAAACGTTTAAATTGTTTTGAAAAATTATATTATACTAAATATAATATTTTTAAAAAAGCCCTACATTTTGCAATAATAAGAAATTTATTTAAATAATAAAAACAAATTACAATTCTTTTTTTTTTTTTTTGGTAAATGTTTCTTTAATTAGAATAATGGAAAAAGGTTATAATTCACGATGAAAAAAAGTAGGAATTTAAACAAAAAGACAAAATTATTTAATTTTGAAAACGCTAACATTGGTTTTTATTTCGAACATAATTTTTGAGGCTACATTTCATAATGAACTATAAAAAAAGAAGGCCAAAATTTAAAAATTTAGTTTTAGGCCATTACAGGCTCTGGCGGGCTAATTTCCATTAATTCAGGACTATCTTGATTATTAGTTTCCAATTCGTCTTCATTATTTATATCCTGTAAAAAAAAAAAAAAAAAATACAAAATTAAATCCCAAAGAAAGCTGACTGACTGAATAGTAATTCTTTTTGTATAAAATTTTTGTTTGAATAATTTTTTTTCAATTTCCGGTTAAAAATTTAATCGATTGTTATAATTATAAGAAATAATTACTGTATTTGCGCTATCTGATGTCTTGGCTTCTCGTCTGGCACGACGACGAGCTCTATTTTGTTCCATAACCATTCGAAGTCTTTCTAATTTTCCACGAGTTGCTTCATTTTCTACCGAAACTAACTCTGTGGCGGAGGTGTTACTATCTTCGATTGCTAAACAAAAAAATACCGAGAAAAATTAAAAATTAAAAATTAAAACCAAAAATTTAAAAATTTTCATCTCTTAAAGTTTAAACACTTCTTACATGAGCTTTCATGCGTTTGAACTTTTATTTGTGGCTGGGGTTGCTGCCTTTGTCTGCGATATTGAGGAGTAGCACAAAGTAAATCATTTAATATGTGTATAATTGTAGAAATATCACGTTTGGGACGACCGAATCTATCTTGAAGAGCTGGATTTAACGTACCAGAGAATGTACCACTGAAAACACCTGAAAAAATTATTTTTTTTTTAACAGTTAGAAAAATATTATTAATAACTATGATACAACATGAAAAACACCAATAATTTACAAAAAATTTATTATTTATTTTTTATTAAATAAAATTAACCTTTTCCGTGGTGTTGCATTGATTCTATAATAGCTCCCTGAGTTCCTGGACGTCTACGAGATGACGAAGAAGACGAAGAGCAATCCTGGAAAAATAATTACATAAAAAATTTTTAAAAAACCGTTAAAAAAGTACATCTATGTGAGCGGCTTTAATTTTTTGTATCCTATTGATAAATCTCACAGTTTCAAGCATTTGTATTAAAAAATGAATTTAAAAATAAATATGTCATGATAAGAAATTAAAACATAAATTATGCATATTTAATGAAAGGTTATACGTAAAACTTTTAATAGAATTCAATTGATTTTGTAATTAATAAAATCAAATAACCATTTAATAATATATATAGAAACCACATCATATTTTGAATTCAAAATTCTATTATTAAACCTTTCAACTTTAATAACTGGGCAATGCCTAAAATCTAAAAATAAAAATAATTATTTTTATTTTTAACAAAATTTTAATATTTCAAATATATATATATAATAACTTTTTTAAAAAAAATGAAATATGACAAGATATAATTATAATTTACTTAAAACATTAGTCTAATAGTGAAAAAATAATTCATTTTAATTCTTAAAAACTCGGAATAAAACTAAATATTTTCTTTTAATTAAGGTTTTTCATAAGAAAAGTAGACAGTACACTTTTAAATATTAAAAAATATACAATAATTATTCCATAGGAAAAAAAAAATCAAACTTACATCTGAATTTTCCGAACGGCATGTAAATACTTCAGAAGATAATTGTTTTAATGTTTGGGTAAGGTTTCTAGAAGCTTCGGCCAAGGCTTTCGTATCCAAAGCTGTTGAATCACTATTTTTGACACTATTATCCAAATTATATCCGGTTTTATTCGAGCACGTACAATTCACATTGCACTTGGACCCGTAAATACTAACATCTTTATCACAAACCTTTCCTTCAATAGCCTGACTAATTTCCGTCGTATTTTCGCTAATTTTTCTAACGCTTTCCATTATTTGAGACAATACGTCAGATTTTTTAACTTGCAATTCTTGATTAATTTGTTGACTTTTAGACGAGGAGGAGTCTTCTTTAGGCTCATCTTTTACGATTTCGCTGCTGCACTTTGAACTTTTCGATTCGGGTCTAGTGGGTTCTGATACATTTAATAAAACGTTTTTTAAATTTAAATCTTTAAAGTATCTAGTTTTTCCTTCGTCATCCGATTTAATCTTTTTAACCGAGGTCTCATCTTCTCCCGGATTTAATTTTCTTTTTAGTGAATGTAAATTTTCGTTATTTTTATGCAATAATGAATTTAATTTAGATTTAAGTAAATTTAAATTAGGCAATGATAAATCGGGATCGGAGGAATTATTACTGCTGCTGCTGCTGCTGCTACTACCACTACTACTACTACTGCTGCTGCTGCTGCTGCTGCTATTACTACTGCATGGCAAGGATTCATCAGAAGTGCTAGGAACATTTGGTTTCGTATTGTAAGACTCGTTTGATTTGCCGCTTTGCTGAACAGAAATATTTGAACTGGATTTACGAGTCATACTTGGAGTTACAGAAGAAAGCTGAAGTTGAATTAACATCATATGATCACCTAATCTCATTGTGAGATTCAAGGGTGCTTTACCAGACAAAAAATCATTAACCTACAACAAAAAATTTAAAGTAAGACAAATTTTAAAAAAATTGTCATTTTTTTCATTTAAAATAATTTTAAATGCAAAAAATTATATTATGGCTTATTAATAATTATAAAAAGATCTTTTGTTCCATTAAGAATAAGTAAAGAATTCCTAGGAAAAATCACTTAAAACAATACATTCTTTGTTCGAAAGTCATCAATCAGTATCAATACCATTAAAATGAAAAAGTATAATTATTTATTTATCTATCGATTAAGTCAATCTTAATTTAATTATAATGTACAAAATGTGCAAATGAAACAGCAATTAAAAATTAATATGGGTGAAAAACTTATTTTAATGGCAAAATATCCAATCTATTATTCTTTCTGTTCGAAAAAATTTCAAATTTGTACTATATTTGAACTAAAATTGTCAATAAATCAATTACTTACAATTTTCATTTTATAATATACCATAATGACTGTTTTTCTACTAAAACCCTTAACTTTTACTTTTGAAAACATTAAATATTTAATAAATTACTAAAAAAAAATACATACCTGAGAATCATTTAAACTTTCCAAAGCTTGCATAACACCCTGTTCAGGTCTCTGTGAGAGTAATCCTGTTTCTACTGAGGGTAGTAATGTTAAAGTGCTGCCATGGTATATACTATTTTGTTGAAGACTACCATCTCTTAATTGCCTAAAAATAATTTTATAAAATTACAATTATATAATAATAAATATATATTTTTATATTAATTACAACATTTGATTTGATTTTTATTCATTTTGAAAAATCATTCCACTTAATAGCTAAAAAAAAAAAAAAAAAATATTTGCACTTAAGAACATATTACACCATTTTAAAATAATAATTTCCATTGTAAATTTTTTTTAGTACAAATTGTTTAAAATATGTTTCAAAGAAGTAATATTTTTTCAAAAGAATTAAATAATAAAATAATTTTAAACCTAAAAAATTAAGAATAGTTTTTTTTTTTGCACTAAAATTGAATAAAAAAAAATTAAATTTGTAAATGTAAAAATTTTTTATTGAATAGGCTTTAAAAAAAAAAAATTATTTATAAAATTAACTTGAGCTATTATCAGAATATTTTGTAAATTATAAAATTTAAATAATCTAAAATTACGTCCTAAAAACAAAAGTTTAAATAATTTATAAATGCCAAATAAATAAAATTAAAGTAGTACTCAAATTTTTAATCTAACAATAACCAGGAAGACATCTGAACAAAAGCTAAACTTGTTTCAACATTACCTTTCTTTGTGCAACAGTAGTATCCGTTCCTTAGGTACTTTTAGCTTTTTAGATATAACTTTTTTAAGGTTTTCAACTGCTATATTTTTTTGAACTGAAATGTCAAATCTACCCCCGGTCGTTGGGGCTACAGTTATGGTAATTTTGTCCAAATCGCTTAAGCCACACCCTGGACAATTCTCACTGTTAGTACTTGAAGAGGTCATACGGTGACCTACTTTATCATTATTTTCACATTTTTCGCTACAATTACTACTCTTAGTATCCATTTTAACTAAACCTACTTAACCTAAAAAAAACGCTCTACTTCCAGTTCTAAATAAAATTTTAAACAAAATTTAAAATATGCACTGTAATCTTTCTCATATCCTTTGTAAACTTTATATGATGATGTCACTACTCAAGTCATTCGTCGTCTGCTCGAGTTAACGTACTTTGTTTACGTAACTGTAAAATTTTTTAAATATTTTTTAAAAAGTTATAATTTTTATAATAAAAAAAATATTTTTAATATTATTTTAGAAAATTTTTTTTAAATTTTTGAAAAATAATTTACTCAAAAGTCTTTGCATTATTTTTTGTTTGCTTTTATTTATTGCTTGCTTTAAGCACTAATTATTATTAAAATAAAATTTATTTTATTTAAAAATAATTTTGTATATCTTTATTGTTTTATTTATTAAATTATACTAATTATTAATAATTTAAATATTTACTTAGAAATACTTTATTTTTAATTTTTTTGCTATCGCAAATTTTGCGGTAAAATAATAAAATAAATTGCACCGGATATCAAAATTAGGTTGGCTACACTTCTTGAAGAATTGTTTTGTCGTGTTTTGCCGTATAATAATTAAGGATGGTGAGTATTTAGAAATAAAATTTTATCCCAAATCATCTTAAATTTATTATACTTATATATATTAGAAATTTCACCATTCAAAATTTATTTTTATTTTACTTTCATGCTTTATTAAAATTGTTCATTTTAAAACAATACATAAGTACGAATCAAATTAATTTAACTGATATTTTCCTAACCTAACTTTTAAAATTATACTACGTTTTACAAATATGTTTGTTGAATACTATTATCACTTAATTAAGTTATTACATTACTAAATTTATTTTACTGTGTAGTTTTGCTCTTTATGTTGTTCAATAAATATTAGTCTTGAATTTTGTGTAGAAGTTCATTATTTCTTTTTTATATAAGTATCTATATTTAGTTAATTATTTGTTCTAAAGTTTACCATTTACTAAATTAATATTATTTATGTTTTCTCCTTTATGTTTATGCCCTGTTTCTTAGATTTTTTACTTTATATATAATTTATCAAGTAAATTGTTTATATCAGGTATCAAGTAAATTGTTTTAAACTATCTGTCATTAGAAATTTTTATCTGAATAATAGTATACTAAAAAAAATCAAAAAATATTACTTTTTTATTAATTTTTTGTTTTTTTGTTATTTATTAGTTTTTAGTTTTTTACTTTCATATTATTTTTAATTTCCAAATTGTTGGTTTATGCACTTATAAAAACATTATTATTTTCAAATTGGATGTGTCACTGTAAATATGTTTAAATTTTTTTCGATTAAAAGTAGAGGTTTATGTTAACTTTTTTTTAAATAAAATTAGAGCTAATTACTTATTTAATATTTTATTATTATTATTTTTCAATATTGTTTTTCTATGTTATCAGCAAATACATAAAAGCACCGATAATTACTCATATTTAATTTTTTAATATTATTATTATTTTTTTTTCAATGATGATTAAAAAGTTTTATATTTTTCTCTTAATAATCTTTTATGTTTAATTAAAAATTTTTTTTTTACAATTTTAGACAAAAGGTACATCAAGTTTTGGTAAACGGCGCAATAAGACTCATACATTGTGCAGAAGATGTGGTAGGTCTTCATATCACATTCAAAAATCAAAATGTGCACAATGTGGGTATCCTAGCAAAAAATTAAGGCACTGTAAGTAAATTGCAAATTTTATAAGTTTGTGTGAAGTTTCTTTAAATAATAATATTGATATTTAAATAAATTTTTTTTTTTTTTTATAGATAATTGGAGTGAAAAAGGCCAAAGAAGGAAGACAACTGGAACTGGCAGAATGAGACACCTTAAAATTGTTAGGCGTCGTTTTAAAAATGGCTTTAGAGAAGGTCCAAGGCCAGTTCCGAAGAAAGCATCTTAATTTTTTAATAAAAAATAAATATAATTTGAAATATTTACTTTTTTAATTTTTTTCTTTTTTTTCAATATTACTTGCAAAAACATTTTGCATCCTTATGAATTATAACTCTGCCCTTAAATTTATAAAAACACATTTAAAACCTGATAATTAGCATCTTTTCGAAAATATTATTACATTCGATTAGGAACTCAAATTTTTAAAGATACTAATTTCAAGGCATTTCATTGCTAAATTATCACAAAAACAACTGAGAAATAATATTAATAAGTACAAATATGCAAGAATGCAAGTTAAGTGCTCTCTTAAGAGAAAATAAAAAGTATTAATTTATTGCAATGAGATATAAATAACTAAAAATTTTGAAAACAAAAAATTTACTTTAAAGTTTGACCCTCTTTTAAGTATTCAATAAAATTAAATAGTCTAAAATGTTATTTTTGTCTTAAATATATACTAAAATACAACAAATTTAGACTTATTGTTACAAAGTAATTATACAACTAGCCGAAATTTTAAATTTTTATTAAAAATAGCCTTTCAAAAATTTTTTTTTTTTTTTTCTAAATTGGCAGTTCTGTAAAAATGGCGCCTTAAACGGTGTCAGAATTTTTTGTTTTTTACTTTTAAGGTATTTTTTAACTAGGTAATTGATTTCATGAGTTCCATACAACAATTATTTAAAAGTTCAATGAAATGTTACATATTTAATAAATATTTTTTATTAATTTACATATTAAAATAGTTTTTTTTCCAAGTTTAAAAACATAAAAATTTCATTTCAAGTGTATTATTTATTATTAATTCGAAAATAAAAGAATTTACGGTAAGTTATAATTTACAATCAAACTTTCAATTTTATTTTGAATTATAGTTAGTGTAGCCTTAAATACCTCTATAATAATCACAATAGTTTTTTTTTTTTTTGTTTTTAATGGGAATTACGCTTCGTCGCAAAACTTTTTTTAAATAAAATATATCAACGCTTAGCATCGAAATATATCTGTTGATTAAAAAACCTAAACGTTGAAACTTAGCAATTTACCATTAGTTATGGTAACCTCGATCAGACTAATCTTCGACTAGCTCAGTTTGTATTCAACATTTGCGACGTGTAGTTTTGTCGTTACCGTGTTAGTGTTTTCATTCTTTGTGTTAATCAGGTTTTATGTTTTAGCAACAAAAAAAGTGAGGTTATGGTTTTTGTAAAATAAATTTTTAAAATTATTTTGCTATCGTGGCTTAAGGTATACGATCATTTAAATTAATATTTTTTATTCTCTATTATTGTGTTTAATATAAAAAAAAAAATTTTATTTAACGAAGGGGAGGGGGAGGAGGGAAAGAAATGGCAATAAAACATTATGCAAATTTTTTTTTCATAAATTTTTTCTTTCCATACTTACACATTTTTAATTGTAATTATTTATGCATTACTATTATTAAAATTAAAAAAAAAAAAGAAAAAGATTTAAGTGATATTTTTACAAGTGAAATCCTTTTAAATATTTTCACCAAATAAATAAATAAATAACCTTCGTGCAATTAATTTTTTTTTTTATTTTTTTTTTTGGTACAAAATCTTTGAGATATTTCCTTGTAGAAAATTCTTTGAAAAATTATTGTAAATCGTTTATAAAATTTATAATAATTCGTTAATCCCTTATTTTAATAAAATTAATAAAAAATAAACAAAAAAAAAAAAAAAAAAATTTTCTCATGTTCCGTTATATAATGTTACATTTAACACATAGTAGTTTAACATATCACCTGTTTGTCATCATTTTAATACAGCCCGAACATTGATAAGGAATATTTAGTAAGTGATAAGCTTCCATATAAATTAGATAAGACAGGAACAAAAAAGAATTTATTATTAATTTTTTTTTTTTCAACCAGACCAACAAGAATATTTTACAATTTTAATAATAATAATTTACACTTTTTTTCATTTATAATGTTTTCAATATGAAAGCACGTTTGGAATGTTTAAAAAAAAAAAAAAATTAATGAGAAAAACGTTAAAACATAATTAAACAATTTAAGACTTTAAAGCCTTGTCATTATTTATTTATTAAATAAAAAATTAATAATAATTAAATTAATTGTAATTTTTTCTATTTCATTATTTACAGTTACAATAAAAATCAATCAGCAACAACTTATTATTATACCTTCGTTATTATTATTATTATTATTTTATACCGTTAAAAATATTAAAAAAAAAAAGGAGAAATTAATTAAGAAACTAATGAAAAAAGTTGAAAAGTAAAAAAAAATGCCTTTTTTCCCAAAAAAACATAATAATAAGGACGATTCGGCATCCAAATGTATAATAAATGATAATAATTATAATCACAATAGAATAAATCATATGGAACCTTCAATTGAAGATGATGATAGGCAAACTCCAGTTTTTTACTGTCAACAGGCACAAGGAAGTCCAACAGGAATCATTTCCGGTTTTAATAATGTTAAAGAATTATATCAAAAAATCAGCGAGTGTTATGATTTCGAACCGAACGAGGTAATAATAATTTTTTTTTTTTTTTTTTGCTAAATAGAAAGTAATTTTTATTACAAAAAATTTTATTTTTATTTCCTCCTTATGAAAATATTATTTTTTTGAATGTCATTTTTAAAAAAAAATTTTTTCTTATTTTTTTCGACCTACATTTCCCCCCCCCCTTTTTTTTTATATTTTAAATATCAAAAACTTTATTTAACGTAAAAAAAAAAATTTGACCTGAGGAAAATATTATTCGCCATTTTATTTTATATATAAATATATATATTTTGAATCCACAAAAAAAAAATGTTTTTTATTTTTATTTTATGTTTAATAAAATTTAACGTATTTTTCAATGAATTTTTTAAATATATTATTATTATTATTATTATTATTATTATTATAACAACGTGACATTGAATGTTACGGTTATAAGTAGCTCACGAATGCCTAAAAATGTTTGCATTGTTTTTACCATCTTGATTTGTTGTTGTTTTTTTTTTAAATAAAAAAGGTAACAAAAAAAATTTATTATTATTATTATTATTTAATAACGAGAAGGTTTCTTTTTTATTAGAGGGGGAGTTTTAAACCGGAACTTGATTATTTTATAAATATTACGTTGATTTTAAACAATAAATGTGTGACCGATCCTTTTCCTCTAATATATCGACAGTTTTTTTGTGTTATTGGATGATAATAATAATAATAAATTTTCATTTTATATTATTTTTCAGATATTGTTTTGTACGTTAAATACTCATAAAATAAATATGAATAAACTATTAGGAGCTCAAATAGCATTGACAGATTTTATATTTATTCATAGAAAAGGAAGAGCTAAAGAAGTAGAATTAATAAAAAAAGAAGAATCTTTAGGTTTAACAATAACCGATAACGGAAATGGACTCGCATTTATAAAAAGAATAAAACCTGGAAGTGTCATTGAACAAATTCCAGTTATTCAGGTTAATCATTTTATTTTTAAAAAAAAAAAATTTTTGCGGCAGTTTTTATTTAAATTTGTATTTCAAAAATTCTTATTAAATAATTTTTTTATATTTATATTAAACAAACGGAATAATTATTATTAATTCTATTGAAATTTAAAAAAAAATTTTAGGTTGGAGATCATATAGAAAAAATAAATGATGAAAGTTTAATTGGAAAAAGACATTTTGAAGTTGCTAAACGTCTTAAAGACATTCCACAGGGATCTACATTTACTCTTAGATTAGTTTCACCTCTTCAAGCTGGTTTTTGTAAGTTTTTACAGTTTTTGAAATAAATAATGTGGGAAAAAGGGGAGGAAAAAAAAAAAATGAAATTAAATGTAGATTGCTGCTGCTTTCGAGATAGTAACCATTAGTCAATAATAATCTGAATTACTAATAAGTATTAACTATTAGATATCTGTATCGGAAAAACAACAAAATTTAACAAAAAAAATTTAATTTTACAGATAATATTGGACCGAGAGAAGATAAAGGAAGAGGAAGAAAATCAAATTATGGATCTGGAAAGGAAACGTTACGATTCAAAGCAGGCGGTGCTGCTGTCGTCGAAGTTGTTGACGATTCTATTAAATATCAAAAAGCCGTTGATGGAATCAATGAACTCCTCGAAAGTTATTTAGGAATTAATGATTCTGAATTAGGTGAGTTAATAATTATTTTAATAATAAATAAATAAATATCATTATTTTTTACTATACAATAAATATTATAAAATTTGTCTTCATTTTCAATTCTAATTTTACATTTTTATGTAAAATCCATATAAAATAAATTTATCAGCTGGAAGAATTTGGGAAATATCAGATGGTATAAAAAATAGTTTGGATTTTTTAATGGAGCTCAATAATAGTGATTTAAGCGAATTAGGATTTTCAGATGGTTTCATATTTGAATTATGGGGAGTAATAACAGATGCAAGGGATGGAAGAATTTAAATAATAAATTGGCATTAAACTTGTATTAAATTGAGTTTAACACATTCAGTGCCATGTTTTTTTTTTTTAATTATAAATAAAACAATTTTGTTAATAATATAACATTTAACATTAATTTGTTACCAATATGTATGCTTTGTAAATGACTGTAATAAAAAAAAAATATATTAAATTAATGTACTTAAAATTATTTAAATTATGTATTTGAAATTATTTAAAACGCTTGGTAAAATTTGATTTTTTTAAATAAATAAACAAACAAATTTTTTTTTTTTTTTTTTTTAAACTCAACAATATAAATTTTTATTTATTAAATTTTTGTTTTAATAAATTTTAATGTGTAATTATAAATATTAAAAAATAAAATTTAGTATTAATAAGAAAAAAAGCGTGTGAAAAAAATATTAGTAGCATTTAAAATTACAAAAAAAAAAATTTTTTTTATGTATTGTGCTTATAAATAATTATAGTAAAATATTTTTTTTTACAAAAATGAAATATAATAATAATAATAATTGAAATTAGTTGAATAAACAAAAAAAAAATTTTTTTTAAATTTATTTTTTATATTTAAAAAAATAATAACTTTGGTGAAGGTAAAAAATTAATTTAACAACTGACCATGTATAGATGTGAATATGAGTCAGCATTCCAAAAAAAAAAAAAAAAAAAATCTCAAATTTATTTATTTAATCAGCACAAGTTTTAATCATTTCACGTTAATTTCGTGTTTTTTTTTTTTTTTTAAAGAAATTTTATACCTAAAACGAATAAAATTTTTTTAATAATTTAAAAAAAATTTAAAATTTTAAAGGTTAAACCTTTCAATGTTTTTCAACAACTTAATAATTTCATTTGTGAATAAATTTTGAATGATAAAAATGACAAGAAATTATAGCAAACATTTTAGCTTTATGTAAAAAAATTTGATGAGGAGAAAGAGGGGAAGGGTGAGAGGGCGGGAAAACAGAAAAACAGAAGAATTTCGTCGTGCATATTGCAGGCTTTAACTGAATGTTATGCGAGTCCATTAAAAAAAACTTCTCATTCAAACCTTAAATAAGGGGGCTAATAATCCACGTACGCCCACACGCTCTTATATCTATCTATCTATCTTTTTTAAACTTACGATTATTAATTTTACCTTCTCTATCTAAACCACGAATATCGTGGGGGACCGTTGTCAATGAAGTGACGTCGTAAACAAACGTCTTTTCTCATTGGTTAAAATGTACGTTAATTTTAAATGAGTCCCTAAATACGTGGGAGCATAATAGAAACATTTGTTATATCATTCGTAAGTTAATTCATATAATATTCGATGACGTAATTTTTTAAATACGATTTTACATTTTTAGAACGTTCGAGAAAATCCATTTTTTTAAAAATCCAATTTTTTTTTTCACGTCTTCATTAGAATACTTGCATTTTAAAAAAAAATCGTAAATTTTTCAATTTTATTTTTTCGCATCGTCGTTCTTCGAAAAATTTATTTATAGTCACAAAATATCCTTTTAAAAAAGAATTTGGAGGGAAAAAAATAAAAATATCTGATGTCAAACAAAAAAAAAAAAAAAAGTGCGAATAATAATAATTACTCAATATAATAGGGACTCTATGATTGAAAAGTGTGGGACGAATGGACTCGCCTTAACAAAGGGGAGGTGAGTATTTTGGACAAGCCTCAGAAGAGGATGCTGCTCGCTGGATCCATAGTTAAAAATGTTGGGTGTGTGTGTTAGTCGATGTGAAAGGTTGTTACAGTAAAAAATGAAATTTCGTATTTATTTATTTAAAACAATCGTGTGGTCTCTCTCAATTATTTCTATTATTTGACTTTAAACCGGAAGAAAAAAAAAATAACACAACACAACAATAAGGAACAATACAACAACGCCTTGTTTCATTCTTATGTCACTTATTTTATTAAATGTTAAAAGTTATAGTGAGCAAAATTAAAAAAAAATATATAAGAGTTTTTATGTTTAAAAAATTAGAGATTATTTATTTATAAGTATATATGTTTAATATTAAATGTAATTATTATATGTGTGAAATTTTTATTTAATACTATTTGTTATGATAGTAATTTTATTCATGCCCCAAAGGTGTTTTTTTTATTTTTTTTTAAATTATATTTATGAGTTATATGTAAAAAAATCTTATTAATATTAAATCGTATAAAAATAACTGATATTAGTTTTAAAAACAACAAGTAATTTTATATTGAAATTATTTTTTCAATTTAAGTAAACAGGTGCATTCCATTTTGTATTTTTTTTTTTTTTATATGTGTGTGAGTTTTATCGAAAATAATTGAGGAGGATCAAAGCAGTAAGTATATTAAACAATGACTACATTTATTTACATAAAATAATATCATTTTTTTTTTTTTTAAAAAGAATTATCATTATTATAATTAACAAAAAAAAAAAAAAAAATGAATGAAATGAATCATAAGGCCTATGATGATGCTTAGTTAGTTTGCTAATCCAATCATAAACTTGGCCTAAAATTATCGATTAATGTGTAAAAGCTGATTTAACCGTTGCTTTTTGTTTCAATTTTATTCCATGAATTTATTTTTTTTTTTTATTCATTTTACGTTTTTCAATATTATATTAATATATTTAATGTCGTCAATTATTCTTTACACAAATTAAATTTGTTTCAAAAAAAAAAAATAATTACTCTATGTTTTATTTGCTCCTATTTACCTGTGACAGTAGTTTCATAAATCCACTCAACAAATACATAATTTTTTTAGGCGGTTAAAATTTTTTTTGTACTTAAATAAATATTAATAAGTTAATAGCTTTGATATTTATTAAAAGTATCATTTATTTAATTTGTTATAATATTACAATAAGTCTTTTTGATGTAAGTTTTTTTTAAAAATCATTTCAAAAATTAATTTAAAAATTTTTTTTCCTTAAATTGCCATTATGTATTGCCATTGTTTGCTAATTGCTCTTACTTTTTCTTTTTTGGTTACTTTATAAAATATCAAATTAACATTTGTAAATTTGCAATCAATATATTTGCATTTAATAATATACTTTTCTGTTTGTATCTGTACAAAAAAAACTCAATTTATTGAATAATCGATAAAAAATTTACTTTTAACATTTCAAAACTGAATCTATTATTTTCGAAACAATCATAATAATATAAAACTTAAAAATGAAAATGAAAGCCTTCGATAAAGGAATAATATATTTTTTTTAGTTTTATAATCAAATATAAAAATAATTAATAAAGGAAAAATAAAATGCCTTTTTTGTGAAGCTCAAAATTTTAACATTTGGATTTATTGTCAAACTTCGATAAAACTCGTATTACTCATTTTAAAAACTTATAATTTGAATGATTAAATTTTTTTTATTTAAGTAATCGAAATAAATATCATGACAATTTATTTATTTTTAAAAATTGATTCTTTAACTTTTATCACTGATAGATATTTCAGGCTGTGTAAAAATTAAATTTTAAAATTATACGAATAAAATAATTGATATCAAAATGTATACACTACCGTCTCACTAATTAAATATTTAAAAGAAGATTTTTTCGGAGATATTTTAACATTATGTAAAATTTTTATTGATGTTTTATAATATTGCAACCTTTTATCGCATATCATATCTTGTCCATTTCAAATTAATAAAACTAAATACTTGAAAATAATTTTGAAACTTAAATATGTGATGTTACATCGAATTAAATAAACTGAAAAAGATAGATATTCTTATCGTTATCATTTTTTTTTTTTTTAAATTATTTTATTTACTGACTTGTATACATGAGTATCATCATTAATCGATTATGAACATATATTAATTAATTTGAAAAAAAAAATAATAATTTTGACAAATCTCTCACTAATTAAAATTTATAAATTGTATCAAAGTATTTTTTTGCAAAAATTATTTTTTTAATAAAAATTATAGTAATTAAGTAGGGCTGATTGAAAGGTCAATAAAGAGGAAAAGTGCAAGTTTTTTTTTTTTTAACAACAATAGAATGAATATACCATTGTTAAAAAAAAAAAAAAAAAAAAAACATTTTATTTTAATAATGGACTATGCACATTTATAATAATAATAATACTTTTTTAAAAAAACTTCATATTCAATATATTCGATGTTTTTCACATATTTTCTCCTATGCATTCAAAATAATTAACAATCCAGTATTATTTTGATTTTTTAATAGATAATGCCGACATCCGATGTTGACGAATATACTTCCATACGTGACATTCGTATAACGAAAGAATGGCTCCTTCAACAATTACGTTCGGATTCAAAACAAATAATTATATTGGATTGTCGGAGCACGAACGAATATGGCGAATCTCACATAAGGCAAGCCGTTAATTTTTCAATACCTAGCATAATGCTAAGACGACTTTCGGCTGGGAAAATTGATTTAATATCAACAATCAAATGTAAAGGATTAAAAGAAAAAATATTGGAAGGTTACAAAAGGGATTTATTCGTTATTTACGGTGATGATTTAAATGACACCGAGAAAAACAATAATACCAAAGAAATATTACACGTTTTAATGAAAAGGCTTAAACAAGACGGATGCAAAGTTGTTTGCCTCCAGGGTAAGTTTTAAACATAATTTTTTTTTTTTCTCATATATTAACCTCATATAGAATGAATGAATGAAAATCAAATAAAATTAAACATTATTATTATTATTATTATTATTATTATAGTTTTAAAACATTTGAAAGTTTTTCTTTCTTTTAATTAATTAATTAATTAATAAAAACTGTATCGAATCAGGTTGAATTTAAATCTCTGAAGGTTTTTTTATGAGCAAAAAAAAAAAAATTAAAATATCTTTTAAATATATTTATTTGTTTTAAAGGAAAGGGGAAAGGATAGGAAAGGATAGGAAAGGAAAATTTTTAAAAGGTTTCTTTTTTTTTAAAAAAAATTAATAATAAAATTAAAATCTCTTTTTTTTTTTTTAAATTTAAATCAAATAACATTTGAGTTGTTGTAAGGTTTCTTTAAAATTTTCCAACACCTAAAGAATTTTAAAAAGGTGTTTAACATCAAAAAAACCTTTTTTTTTTGGGGGGGGGGTTTCCTTTTTTCAATCATTTAAATACTTGATTTTAAATATTTTTTATTTTTTAATCCTTTTGTTTAACAAAAAAATTATTATTATTATTAAAGAAAGATGGATGATTTGTTCAGAATAATTGGATTTACATGGATGTAAAAAAATTATTATTATTATTATTTTATTCGAAAGAATTTTCCGATGGCGAAAAAAAATATTTATTTTTATACCTTTTTTTATTTCTCTCTCTCTCAAAATAAGAAAAAAAGGTGGGGGGAGGGAGAGGGAGGATGGGAGAGGGGAAATTTAATTCCAATGCGAAACATTGTTGGTTGTTTCCACCTTTTTTTTCCTCTCTTCCTCTTCCTCTTTTCTTCGTCTTCTTCCCGTTTTTCCCGTTTTTCATTCATTTGAAGTAAAAAAGTAAATTTTTTTTTTTTTCCACTCTCTCTCTCTCTCGCTCTCTGTTCTTTCTTTTGCATTTATTCCACCCCCAACATTTTCCGTATTTTTTTTCTCTTTCCAGCGCCCCATTCATTCCTCGAGCGACTGCTCCTAGTTTTTAAAGTCTCCCACGCAGGTCTGTTACCCTAATGACCTTGTTGGTTTCATAACTCAATGGGGGTTGTAGACTCCTTTTCAAAACTCCTACTACTTTCTCTCTTTTCTCTTTTTGCATTTTAAATTGGGTTTATTCTTTTTTTTTTTTTTTCTATTCCTTTCCTTTCCTTTCCTTTTTTTCCCCGCCCTTTTTTCTTTTCTTTTTTTTTTTTTTGTTATTCGTTTTTTCTTTCCTTCGTTCATTCGTTTAGATTTAAACATTGAATTTTTTAGTAAAGGAAAACAGTTTTGCAAGTATTTTCCTTCCTTCTTTTTCCCCCTCCTCTCCCCTCCCCCACCCCGTGTGTGTTTTGTCTCTGTGATTTCTCCCGGTCTTGCGCCGAAACTGTATAATTTTTGAATGAAAATTTTCTTTGTTCGTTTGTAAATTTCATTGAAGAAATCGATTGTTAAAATTTTCACTCCCCCGCATTTGAATTCTAATCTCATTTTCCTTGCTTTTGCTCTCCCACGCATTTTACCCTTTTAAAATAAGTTTTTTAAAAAAATTTTCTTTCCTTTTTTTTCAATAAACGTTTGTTGACGACAGGTTTTTTATTTTTTGGATTAAACCTGTTATTTCATTTTTTTTAAGGGACCAACGTTTGTTTTTTAACTAAAATGTTATTATTATTATTATTATTATTAGTTGGACATTTGCGCATAAACAAAATTTTTTTTTATGAATGAAAATAAGATTCGATTTCAATATTTTAAATTTGAGAAGAAAAGATAATAATAATAATTATTGATTTTTTTTTTTTTTTTTTTATTACAGAGGGATTTACAAAATTTTTTAATTCGTATCCTGAATGGTGCGAAAGTGCCGCCGACATAAATCTTCCAGGATCGGATCCTGTAGCCACTCCTCTAATGGGATTAAGGTCTCTTAGAATATCTGCTAGTCCTACCACTTACAGAGATAGAACTCGCTTCGGTAAGAAACAAATTAAAAGTTTTTTTTTTTTTACGTTAAAATTATAAATTGCATTAAATTTTCCAAAAATTATTTTTCAGGATCATCCTGCGGAAGTTCAGCAGCAACAAGTTCAACGGAAAGTTCAGATTCTGACGACAGATGCGATTCATCTTTAGGTTTGGAAGACGATAGGGATTTTCCCGTTGAAATCCTTCCTCATCTCTACCTGGGAAATGCCATCAACAGCGAAGATAGCGAATCTTTAAACAAACACGGGATTCAGGTGAGTTTTTTTTTTTTTTTTTTTTAAATTTATTTTATTGCTGCAGAAACTTATTGGACGACCAAATGTCTGTCATGTCAATAAATGTTTTATTTTAGTATATATTGAACGTCACTGCGGATTTACCGAACGTTTTCGAAGATTGTGGAAGCATGAAATACATGCAGATACCAATAGCAGATCACTGGAGTGAAAATCTCGCAAAATTTTTTCCAAAAGCCATAAAGTTTATAGGTATAACTTATAATACCTTGAAATTTTATCGACGAACCTCATTATCATAGTATTAATTATTATTATTATTATTAATGAGCAGATGAAGGTAGAAATAATTCGAAAGGAGTTTTGGTTCATTGTTTGGCCGGAGTGAGCCGTTCGGTCACAATCACGGTCGCATATTTAATGTACAAACTAAAATTAAGTTTAAACGATGCTTTTACTCTCGTCAGAAACAGGAAATCAAACGTCGGACCTAATTTTCATTTTATGGAACAGTTACATAATTTCGAACAAGAATTAAAAATTCAAGGAACACTTCCGGATGTGAGTATACACGGGTAACGGTTTTGTACCTTTAAATTAATTTCATACAATCAACGTTTAAAAATTGTTTTTTTTTTCAGTGGAAAGAAGACACGAGCGAAGAAATCATGGACAAGGAAAGAATGAAGAGAATGGAAAGCGAATTGAATAGAAGTAAAAAATGTTCGAAATGCGATTGTTTCGTTTTGGAATGCAAATGTAAATCGTCGAGATTTCTCAGTCCTCTTGCCATAGGTACAAGTCCGGATTCAGGTATAGAATTCGATCGATGGGCACCGCCTCCGGGTTCGGGAGAATGAAATATGCCGAGCCTCGATGTTCCGGGAACGTCAGAACAAAATATGGATCGTCATTTTTTCAAATGAAAAGTTAAATTTTTAAAAAAAGAAGAAGAAGAGTAAGATAGAGGGGAAGAGGGAGAGAGAGAGAGAGAGAGGGGGGGGGGAAAGCATTTTTTAAAATAAATTAATTAACGTTGATTTTCTTGCACAAAGAAAAAAAAAGAA
>NW_002987024.1:53810-55003 GCF_000006295.1 Pediculus humanus corporis
TTCATACTCGATTTATTTGCCAAAATTATTATATTAATAAATAAATATTATTTTATTAAATATTATTTATAATTATTGACGCAACTCATTATAAAGTTTAGGTTTCAAAAAAGGAAAGAAAAGGATAGAAAATGGCTACAGTAAGAAATTAAAGTAGTATCATAATTAGTGCCAAAAAAAAAAAAAAATTTATTATAGCTTTATTTTATAATATTTTATGATATTACGTCATTATTATGTATTTATTTATTTTGGCAGTTTTTTTTTATTGATCTCAAAAATCTTTTGACAATTCATTTTTTTATTTATTTATTTTTTTTTTTCGTCGTCGTCGTCGTCGTTAATAAATTAATGTAAAATTAATTAATAAGAAAAGAAAATTTTGAAGTCACACACTCATGATCTGATTAACAAATAAATAATTTATTTATTTTTATTAATAATATGAAAAACAAAAATTTTATATAAATAATTCTAATATAATGTATTAATAATAATAATAATAATAATATTATAAATATTTTTCATTGTAGTTTTTTCGCATGAAATTTCTTATTATTGTTGTTGACAAAAAAAAAAAAAATTCTTTCGTTCGAAACCTTTTTACCTATATATATATATTAAATAATTGTTATTAATATTTTATTTTTTTTTTCCCCTATTGTCGTCCATATTGTTAATTTAAATATTAAAATAAATTTTATTAAAATAAAATAAATGTTTATGTACAAAATTTAATATAAAAAAAAATTTTTCTTCGTGTTGTTGTTATTTAATGAGAGAGAGAGAAAGAGAAAAAATTTTTTTTTCTTTATAAAATTATTAAAAATATCATTATTATTAATTATTTTATATGTGAATACATAAAAAATATATATGAAATTATATTCTAAATTTATTAAATAAAATTTAATTAATTAATAAAAAATTATTTTTTAATAAATAGCTTTACATTTTTTTTTTCTATACAAAAAACTTGCATTTGTTGTTGTAATTAAATAAACAAATTTTTTTCTTTCTTATTTTTTAATAAAAATTATTATTATTATTATTATTAATTATTAAATTTATTTGTTATTAACAAAAAAAATTATTTTAATAATTAAAAAAAAAAAATTAGTTTTGTTAAATATGAGAAAATAAAATTTTCTACAACAGAAACAGCAACAAAAACGTCATTATTATCATTATTT
>NW_002987024.1:55023-57155 GCF_000006295.1 Pediculus humanus corporis
ATTATTTACCATTCTCATATATTTACATAAAATATATTTTTATTAATAAATAAATTAATTAATAAATAAATAAATTAATAAATGGAAAATTTGTTTTCTTATAGCGTTCTTTTAAAAAAAAAAAAATAAATAAATAATTTTCTCGATACGGTGGTATTTAAAATAAAATTGATGTTTAGAGTTAATAAATAAAATAATTAACTAATCAAATATCATTTATTTATTTAAAAATGTAGTTATTAAAATAATAATAATAATAATAATAATAATAATAATAATAATAATAATATTAATATGTGTATATTATAAATGGAAAAATAAAAATTTTACGAGTGAGAGAAATAAATTAAAATCTCACATTTTAATTCAATTAATTAATTAATTATTGTTATTATTATTATTATTATTATACTTGAGAAAACTTTTTACTTTTATTTTTATATTAAAACGTTAATAATTATTATTATTATTATCCATTCTTCGTTATTTTTTTTTCTATATATATATAAATATATATTATTATATGTATTTTCATTGTAATGTTGTTATATATATATATATATTTATTACAAAACTTTTCTTTATTTTTTAATAAAAATTCTCAATTAAATATTCTAAAACTATTAAAATAAATATATTATTATTATTAATTATTTATTCTTCCATAATTTATACATAATAATAATAATAATAATTTTTTTTTTGTTCTTCGGTTATAATCGATATTGTTGTTATTGAAAAAAAAAAAAAAAAATTTAACATGTTTGTTTGTTTCTTCTTTTCTCATTTTTTCTTTTTGTTTATAAATATATATTTATATTCTGATCGAGTCGTTTATATTTTTATTATATATATATATATATTTCAATATCGAATTATATTTTCCTATATATATATTTATATTTTATATTTTAATATAAGACTACTTAGTAGTAGTAGTAATGTGTACTAATGCAAAAAAAAAAATAATGATAACTATATTATACATTGATAAGAATTTTAATTGATAATTATTTATTTATTTTTTTTGCTAACGTAAATTTTTTATTCGTAACGATAGTGTTATGTGTGATACTTGGCAATTTAAAAATTTTTTTTTCTCTCCTGATAAGAATGATAAAATGGTAATCAAGGATAAGAAAACAAAAGGAAATTAAAATAAATTTTCTTGCTTTTTTTTTTTTTTTTTGATTTTGTCGCTATTTTTATACTGAAAAAAAAAAAAAAAATATTTACAAATCGATAATCAATCAATACATCATCACTTTATCATTTTTTTTACTCCACATCCTCCTCCTCCTCCTACCTCCTAGCCCCCCATAAAAAAAAAAAAAAAAACAATGCCTTAATAAAATTTATTATTATTGAAATAGATGCACAAAAAACCTAAAAAAATTTATTAATTTTTTTTCTCATGCCATTTTGACCTCTATTGAACATAATTTATTAATAAATAATTTTTTAATTATTATTATTATTATTATTTATAATATTTTAAATGTATCACCAATTTATAGATAGATACGACCAATGACTACCTAATAATAAATAGCTTTATCAAATATTTATTTATATTATTATCATTATTATTATTTCTTTTTTTAAACTTAAAACTTTTAATAATAATAATAATAATAATAAATCCGACTTTTCATCACTTTTGGATTTATTTGATTGCACAAATTTCAATGAAATTTTTCTAATAATAATAATAATAATAATAATAATAAATTCAAATCTTTTTAACCATTTTTGTTCGGTTAAAAAAAAAAATTTTTTTGTAAGAATAACCTTTCGAGTTTTCATTTTTTTTTCTTTTTTTGTTTTTGACAAGTATAAAAAATAGTGTGACAAAATGAAAAAAAATATTAATTATTATTATTATTATAGTAATAACAGTCTTTTGCATCATCATACGTTACTATCGACCATTAATAACGTAAAATTATTTTTTTTTTTTTTTGTCGGATTCTAATGGCTTTGATTCACGCGCACTTAAATTTCTTTAATTAAATTAGTTCGAATATTGCCTAAAAAAAAATTTTATGACGTTTTCTTTTTTCTTTTTTTATTGTAATAAAAAACTGTTTCACAGTTCATCGTGATCTGCATCCTGAAATAAAAAATTTGAA
>NW_002987024.1:57657-98069 GCF_000006295.1 Pediculus humanus corporis
TTCCCTAAATCACAAAAGTGCAAACGCATTTGAAAAAATGGCTTTGTCCTTTTTTTTTTTTTTTTTTTTTTAAATCATGCCCATAAAAATATTTTCCTGTATTACCTTATAATCTGGATTGTCAATTTGCTTTGGTTTCCATTCTCCTTTGTAATCGGGATTATCAATTTGTGGTGGTTCCCATTCTCCATCCATTTCATCATCCCAATCTTCAGGTTTAACAGCATCTGGGTCAGGGATGTGTTCAGGCTTGTCCCAGTCCTATAATAAAAAAAAATTGTATAAAATTCATAGTTTCAATTCTCCTTCCTTCCATCATTAAGATCAATATTACAAAAAAAATTCTTACATCCGGTTTACTGTCATTTGGATCATCGATAGTAGCTCTGTCATCCCAGTCTTCAGGTTTTTTGGCATTTGGATCCTTGATTTTTTTGGGTGGCAAAAAGTTCCAATCACTTTCTAATTCTCCAGATTCAACTTTTTCATTGTCAATGAGTACTTCATAAGTATTGTCCGGTTTTACAATGAGTGTGTACAAGTGACTCAATACATCATCTTTACTCCTGATTTCTTTATTAATTAAATGATTCTTTCCTTTGTAGTTGAATATGACGTGAACTTTTTTAGTTCCAGGTCCACATATATCTGGCCCTGTAAATATTTCATTAATTTTAATTTTTAGTTTAAATGTACTTAACATCATTCAAGCATTTGTATTCCAGAATCTGTAGCACATACCAAACATTATAAGATATGGAGACTCTCCATGCATATCTTTTTGATCTAATGAGCAGTCAAATACTTTTAGGTAACCACCACCGCAATCAATGTTTTGTTCATGTTTTACTGAAAACTGGACTACAAGTGGTTTATCTTTGTTTGAAAATGGAGTGAACTTTCTCGACAAAGCATAAAATCTAGCATCTTGAGAAGTTTTGATACCTATAATTGTAAAAATTAGTTAATCAGTTTAATTTTTTCTTCCCTTTGAAGTTTTATTAAGGGTAAAAAGCAATGGCTAACATGAAAAACACAATATTCTACAAATTCTTACACAATAAAGTTAAAAAAACTGGCACAGCAAAAATGTTTAATAGAATTGAAACATTTTTACACAAATTAAAACTTAAATTTTAATTTTAATCAAATTTTTTCCGTAGTCTATGCAAACAAGTTCTGGCCTTAAAAAAGTTTCTAAGAATACATTTTTATTTAAGTAAAATAAAAATAATAATAATAATTCTTGACAGCAACATTAAACAAAACAAAAAATATATATATATATAACATACACGTATTTATTAATTATAGAATATGACTCATTATTGACGCAACTTATTGAAATTTGTCATTATTAATTTCTTAAAATTACTTTGCATTATTTTATTTTTCAGATTTATTTTATTCCTACCTTTGTTGCTTGCATCTTTATAATACTCTCCAGCGCTTAATACAAATTTTCCAAACTCTTTTCCTGGGTGTTCGGAATAAACCCAATTTTTTTCCCAAGAATCTAAGAATACAATAAAATAAAAAATATATATTAAAATATAATAAAATTATGAGAAAAGGACTCTACAGACAAGTTAGTATACAAGGAAAAATTTTAAATACATTGGAAAGAAATATAAAATATTTTATAATCAAACTACATGTAATTTAACGTAACTGTTTAACATTTTAAAAAATCTTAATAAAAATTAACTCACCGTCTGAAAATGTTTCTTCAAAATATACCTTTGCTGTGGCAAAGCTATATAGAAACAAAAAACAAATTACAGAAAAATAATTCATAGTACTTGTGACACTAAAAACACCGAGAAATAAGTTTAAAAATTTGTAGCCGGTTCAATGTACTTGTTTCTTCTTCACGACAACGAGGCAGACAGATGGAGGGCTGTTATTGGTGTAAGTTATACATAATTAGAAACTTGGGATTGGCCGCTGTCGACCAATTAGGTTTACACACGCTTTGAAATTTATGTTGTAAGTTTTCTGAACGTACCCCGTACGACAAAGTATTTTAATTTACCGGTAAATTTCAAATTTAATTATTTAAGAAAACAATGCATTTTTGAATTATTTTTCTTAACAATTAAAAATTTTTTCACGCAAAGAATTACTCATTAAAAATTCTGAAATATCTCATCGATCAACCTACGACTTTTTATCTATATTAGAAAATTTCAAATTTCAAAAGTTAAAAATAATTTAGTGGTTTTTTTTTTTTTTTTAAGTTGGCAGTAAGTTTAAAATAATAGAACAAAAATGACTTTTTCTTTTAATTAAAAATTTTTTTTATTTTTTTTATACGTTATTATAAAATTACGTTTAGTGAGCCTACTTATAATTGTTTTCATAAAATTTTAATAGTTTTTGTGTTAAATTTTTATCAAATATTCACGTTTTTAAAACAATTTAAAAAGATTTAAGTAAAATTATAAAAAACCGTTAAATTTTTTGGGTAAATTATCCCGCAATTTAGAATAATTAAATTTTGTTTCGATTATGATAATATTATAAAATTATTAAGACTTGATAGATTTAAAATAAATCGGTTATATGTCAAAATCATTGATTTATGGGGTAAAAATGAAGATTTTAGTGAAATACATTTAGTAATTTTGCTTAAGGGATTCAAAATGAAATTCATCATTTATCAATTAACAGTAAGTACAGCTAATTTTACATTTTTAAAAAAAAATTATAATTGTGTAATAACAACAAGATTTTAAAGTTTTCTTTTAAAAATTTTATTTTATAAACGAAGAGAACATTAATATGTTTTTCAAACATGATCAATATAAAGTAATTTAATTAACTTTCTTTTTACTCTCATTTAATGTAAAGAAACAGAATCAAATTTGAATCAAAATTAAAAATGTTACTTTACTGCAATATTAAACTAAAAATTTAGTTTTTTTTATAGAACGAAAAAAAAAATTAGAACATTAAAAATGTTTTAGGTTTTTTTTATAGACCATGAAAATATTTTTTTAATAATTTTTATTTAGGGCGAATAAGGGCAAGGTATTTATTTTTTCTATTGCAAGTGAACGTTTTTTTTTTTCGAGACAGAAACAACTTTGATTACAGACTTGAAAATTCATTTGTTAATACGTACGATCACGAATTTAATTAAAGTGAACGGGAAAAAAAAATTTTTTGTTGACTGTAAAAAACTAAAGACAACCATTTACATCGTAATCTTTTTATAATTTTTTTACCTTTTTCACGTGAATAATTTAATTTAAGTTGAAATCTTTGTCAATTATGATAACGCATCACGCATCGAGTTTCTTATATTTTTTTTACCTTTTTTTTTACGATAAAAGAAAGTCGTTTGGTAAAACTGAGGATTTTGGAGAAGACAGACAACTCGAGTCAGTTTTATTCGCGCCGTAATAAAAAAAAGTTTGTGTAACGAATTTCTTTTTTAATATTAATTTTTCGAACGTTAATTTATTAGGTATAAAAATTTATTTATTTATTTATTTTCATTTGAATCATTTTTCTATTAACATATTCATTTAAACGCTAAATAATTTACGTAAAAAAAAATAACTTGTATCACTCGGTGAAATTATTAGTAAATAAATTTGCAGCCATTTTGTCTATTATTATTATTATTATTGCAAATAATTCACAAGGGACTACTTTTGGATTTTTAAACGTATGTCATTCACATATTATTGTTTCTATTGACATTTATTACGTTATAAAAACGTCAATTTAATGTTTTTTTTTAAATTATTTAAATCATTCATAACTAAAAAAAAATTAAACAAGGTTAATAAATAAAAACTTACACGTTTTGCTCTAGTTTGCAAATTTCATATTAAAAAAAAAGCAATTTTTTTTTTTTTTTAGTTCACACATTTATATACAGAATATAAAACAATTAAAAATATTAACAAAAGCAAAAAAAAAAAAAAAAAGGATTTGATGTTGACGTTAGCAAAAGGTTTAAAAAAAAAATTTCAAAACAAAACTTAACGCTCTACTTACTACTTTAATTAATTTTTTTTTTTTTTAAAAAATCTTAACAAAAAAAATTTTTTTTTTTTTAATGAATTATTTATAAGTAAATGTTTTTTTTCAGAGAGTTCATTAACGCTTATATAAAAAATTTATTTTATATTAATAATTTTTATAATAAAAAATCAATTAATTATTATTTAGTAAAATTTAATAATGATTTCTATTCGTTTACATAACACAGGAAAACGTTTTTTTGTTTAATGTCATTTTTTTTTCTTTCCTCTTAAATTTTAAACAAAATTTTTTTTTTTTTCTTTCTCTATGAAAGATTTTTAACTTTCTTTTTTTTATAATAAATTATACTTTAGGGTTATCAAACGTTATTAAAAATATTATTGTATGTCTAACTATACAAATGAAAGAGTACAAAATAATAATAATAAAAATTTTCAACAAAGTTAAAATAGTTTAGTTATTAGTAGTTTAGTTTTAAACCAAAAGACTAAAACTAAAAAATTTGTTTAAAAGTTTAACCAAAAAAAATTAATAATTAATAATTAATTAGCATTCAAATTAAATTTTTATTTACTAATCGTAAATTATTTTTATTCTAATGAGTACCTACACAACAAACGTAATGAAAATTTTATTTATGAGGTAAAAATTTAATTAATGGTTTGTTGTTGATAATAATAATAATAATTCAGTACTTTACCAAATAATATTTATTTATTAATTATAACGTAATAATAATAGTAATTATAATGATGATATACAATAATAATAATAAAAAAAAAAAAAAACATAAAACAAAATAATAACAATTAGAAAGTAATTAAAAATTTATGTAATCGTTTAACGACGACGACGACTCAAAATTTAAATTTTAAATTGTTGTTTACGTTTGTTTGTTTGTTTTTTGTTTACATCGAACGTTTAACAAAAAATAATAATAATATTAATTAGCGAGGATTTTAAACCGTGAAAGGTGTAAAGGGGGAAGAAAAGGGGTTTTCCCTAAATGATAACAATCATCATCATCATCATCATCATCATCATCATCGCAGTTTCTTTTTAATCAGATTTTTTTATTTATATTTAAACGATGTAATAAAAATTTCAATGACCCAAAACCTTTAAAATATTTAAAAAAAAAAAAATTCGATATTACATGATTAGAATACGTACCTTATTTATTTAGATTCATTACCATCTTTTTCAAACCTTAATTATTCATTTCTCCTTAATGATGATACCATTTATCACAAGTTTTATCATCATTATCATCATCGTTATTGATATAATTTATTATGGTTATTTGGGAAACCATTTTCCAGATAAAAAAAAAAAAGTAACTCGGTGTTAACTTAAAAAAAAACCTTATTCGAAGATAGATAGATAATAATAATAATATTATTGTGATATTTAAACCGCAGTTCAAGGATAATTATTATTATTATTATTATTATTATTATTATTATGGTTTTTTTTTAAATAGGAAAAACTCGTTAATATTTTTTTTAAATATAATCAAAAATTTACAAAACTAAGAAAAAAAAAATGTGTGAATTTTCATGACGAAACGAAATAATAATAATGACAATGACGATGTGATAATAAATATACGTTTGTTAATCATTTATTTTTATTTGTCCCCCCTTCGTCCTCCCCTTCACCCCTCCCCTTCTCTCCTCCTTACTAACCCCCCAATTCGTTGGTTTTTTTTGTTTTGTACAGAAATAATTAATTAATTAATTAATCCTTAAGGCAGCAACATATAACCCTGAAAAAATTTAATTTTATGTTGTTTACCTAAAAATTTTTTTTTCTTTCTTTATAGTTGTTTGTTTGTTTGTTTGTTGTCGCAACCGTTAACAATCTTATATATTGGAACAAAATGAAGATTTTGATTAAAATGAAAAATAATAAAAATAGACGCAAATAATAATAATAATAATAATAATAATAATAAATTCGAGAACGTTTTGCGTTTTTCAATCCTACCATCCGGATAAATAAAAGAGGAAGGAAAGAAAACTGTAATAATCATCATCATCATCATCAATCGACAAGTTTTTTTTCTTTTTTGGCACATTTTGGAGAAAATCGTGTTGCCAAATGTTTTCTTCTCTTTTACATTATGATAATTTCGAGGAATTATGTTATTCTGTTTTACGGTTTTATAACAGGTACGTGTGTGTCATTTTTCATCATTTTTTTATTTATTTTTTTTAAATAGTTTTTAAAACAAAATTTAATCTCGTTAAAAAATAAATAAATAAATAATAATAATAATAACTGTCAAAAGTGACGTCACATTTCTTAACATCAAAACATTAACATTTATTTATTTATTTATTTATTTTTTCTTGTGATCACGTGGTTTTAATTTGCAAGTTTTTTTTTATTTTTTATTTTTTTTTACGTTTTTCCCTCGGAGAATGAAAGTATATTATTATCGTTATAAATGAATTTTTCATTATTATTATTATTATTATTATTATTATTATTATTATTATTATTATTATTATTATTATTATTATTATTATTATTATTATTATTATTATTATTATTTGACTAATGCCACACATTAAAACGAGGAATTAACTTTTGACTTATTCGATTATTGAATAATAAATTATTAATTTTGGGGTTTTTTTCAAATAGAATTCTGCATTTAGCATTTAGCAAACTTTTAATGTTATTACGATCGATGAAAGTTTTTTTTTTTTTTTTTTTTTAAGTTGGTAACAACGAATTTTCAAATTATTATGCCAAAAATATTTATTTATTTGTAATTATATAATGGCCGTTCGTAATTTTTTTTTTTTTTTTTCGTCCTAATTTTTACGTCTCGTCTCTATTAAAAACGATATTTTTTACAATTTTTTAATATTATTATTATTATTATTATTAACGACGTACAAAAAAAAACAACCAACAACAACAATTAAAAAAAAAAAAGTAATTAATTTAATTAATAACAATGACGTTAAATAAATAAATAAATAAATAAATTAGTTTAAAATATTTGACAAATATTTATACAATTGTTTGAAAATATTTATTTAAAAAAATTTTTTTTTTTTTTTAAAGAAAATGATACAATTAATTGAGAATTATTATTATTATTATCATTTGAATCTTGTGATCGTTAATTTATGTATTAATAAATTATTTCCCCCCCCCCCTCCCAAATTGAAAAACAGTGAAGTTCGTATTATTATTTATATACAGGATTTTTTGTTATTAATGACAAAGACAGAAAATATTAATAACTTGAGGCTATAACTCGTCGTCGACCATGTTCTAATTTTTTTTTTTTTTTTTTTTTTTTTAAAAGAAAGTTATTCTTGTGCATTTATGGTTTTTTTCGAATAATAATAATAATAATAATAATCCCTCGTATGATAAACAACAACAACAACAACAACTCGTTATGATTTTAATTAATGATTTCGTTTAATAATATTCGTAATTAAAAAAATTGTCATTAATTAGGTTAGCAGAATATGAAATTTGATTTTTTTTTTTATCAGGTTTTATAGCCTGGATAGGAAGGAGGTAGCAATTTAGGATAGGAGGTTCTTTATTTATATCGTGGTGTGTCAACACACGGATTTTAATTTTTTTTTTTTTTTTTTTTTATGAAACAACTTTCTTATGCGTTTCTCGTCAAGGCGAATTAATCCTTTTTATTACGAAATTCGAATTTAAAAAAAAATTTTATTTTTATTTTGCACACATTTCGTCGTCGTCGTCGTCGCCATTTCTAATTATTATGGGGAAAAGTTTTTTTGTTTTATAGGGCTAAATTTTTTATCAAATTCTTAATCGTGAGATGGTTATTAGGTACTCATTGTTGTTGTACATTGACTACTTGTACTTACTAAAAAAACAATTAACATCAGACTAACTAACTAACTAACTAAAAAAACTTTCTTTATTTTTTTTTTTTTTTTTTTTTATTATTATGTTAATAAATATTTTCTTTTTTTTTTTTAAAAGATACACACGATTTCTAAAAAAAAATTTCAACCTCCTACTTTTTTTGATTTTTTTTTAAAAATAGTAAAAAAACAAAAAAAAACTAAAAATAAATTAACTCAGTGGTTTATGCATTCAAAAAAAAAAAAAAAAAAAAAATTCAGGTTAAAAATTGTACCTGAATTTAATAAAAAATTAAATTTAAATTTCTCATGACTTACATACATTACATAGTTTATAATTACAATTTTAATAATTAATTTAATTTCGAAATTTATTTATTTATTGAAGTTTTTAAACAAAAAAGGCCGTTATTAAAAGTTGTTGTTGTTGTTGTTGTTTCTCTTATTTAAAAAAATAACCGTTATAGGTTTTTATTGTTGTTGTGTTTATTTTTATTGTTTATGTTTGTCGTGTGTGTTTGTTTAATAAATAAGTTAATAATTTCATTTACGAAATGTTTTTTTTTTTTTTGTACGTTCGGACTCGTACGTGGACATTATCATTATTATTATTTGGGTTAATTTTTTCATCAATTATAAAAAATTCAGGTTAAAAACCTAAACGTTTTATTAAGAGGAGATGGTAACACAAAAAAGTATAAACGATGAAGGTCAAAAACTATTTTTATTAATTTTTTTTTTTTTTTGTTTTGTTTTCCCTCATAATTATTTATTACTCATTGTTTTTTTTTTTTTTTCTTTTCTTTTCCCGGAAATTATGGGTCATCGAATAGGTTAAATATATGGAATCATTAAATTATTATTATTATTATTATTACTACCGAATACAAACGGATAGTTTTTTATATTTAGAAAAGAGTCGGTTAAAAAAAAAAAAAAAAAAATAAAATTCACTTTCACTGTAGGCCAAGTTTTTTCGATTGGGGACACAAGACATTGAATAAAATGAAAACAGCTTTCTAACCTGAATTCAACACTCTCGCGTAATTTTCTCTCTCTCTCTCTCTCTCTCTTTTTTTTTTTTTTAATCTTTTATTAATTTTTTATTTATTTATTTATTTATTTAGTTAATGTTTTCGATTGTGAAACTTTTAATAACATATTAAACTAATTAAATTTTTTTTTTTTTTTTTTTTGTGAATAAATGTTTCGCGAATCTTCACGTGATTGATTGATTGATTGATTGATTGATTGATTGATTGATTGACAAAGAAAACCGCACAAAAACACTTTTCTCGTGATATTTATTTATTTTAAAAAAAGGTGCAAAAATATTATTTATTTATTTATTTATTTTTTTTGCGTAGCAATCGTGTAACTGTCAAATCAAAATTGCATAAAATTTTATTACTTTTAATCATTGTGCAAAAAAAACTTGAACGATAAATAAAAAAATTTTCCATTATTATTATTATTATTATTATTTTTTCCCTAAAAAAAAAAAAAAAACAAATTTGTTAGCATTTATAAATTATTTAAGTATTATTCAGGTTGATTACGTTACAACAACAACAAAAAATGAACTTTAAAATTTTCCCTTTATGAACTTTTCTAATCGGCCATTTTTTTTTTTTTTTTTTTTTGTTAAAATTACTCAATATTTATAAAAAAAATTATTATTATTATTGTAAATTTTAAAAAAAAAAAAAAAACCTCTGGCAAGACAACTTTACAACAACATGTATAAGGATGTATATATATTTTTTTCGCATCAAATTTATGTGGTGGTTGTTGTTGTTATTTAGTTAAAGGTTTCGTTTTCAATTTAATTTATCAATAGTAAAATAATTTTTTTTTAAATTCACTTTCTTTGTTTGGGTGTTGTTTTCCTTTCCTTTCCCTTCCACTCTCTCTTGCATAATGAATGAAATTATGGCAGATCAATTATTTTCACTCGTTAATTTAATTAATTTAAATAAATTTTATAAATTAGTTTTTAATTAGTTTAATTATCATAAAACTAAACTCAAATAACTGTCAACGATAATTCATTTTCTAGTATGGATAAATCCTTGCCGAGGTTTTCAATGGCCAACACCAGAACAAGAAGCACAGGACGAAAAAAACGATGTGGCCATATTGAAAGCTGTTTACACATCAATGGAAGAATATTGGTTGAGAAAGTTGAACGGTGGTCACAGGTTGGTAATGTTTAACGACGAGTTAATCATTTCAATTTTAACTCGTGATTTGTTTAAATAATAATAATAATAATAATAAACTAATCGGTTTTCAAAATAAGGAAGTTATTATTATTATTATTATTATAATGTTTGCTTGTTTATATTTTTTTATTATAGGAAAAAAAGAGCGGATTCGATTGTTTGTTACGGTGATTTGGGTTGTTTCGAAGACACCGGTCCTTTTGGTTACATCGACATGCTACCTTCTTCCCCCGAAGAAATATCAACGAAATTTAAATTATATTCTGAAAACAGTAGAGGAGATGTACCGTTAATGGAAGTTCCTTATTCAAACATGACTCAACTCTGGGCATGGGCATCCGATAATTTCAATACCACCACTCCGACGAAAATAATCGTCCACGGTTTTGGATCTTCTTGTAATCACATATGGGTATACGAAATGAGAAGTGCCTTAATGAGCGTGGTACGATATTAAATGTTTTTTCTGTGATTACGATTGCAAAATATTAATAAACCTGAATAATACTTGTTAACTTAATGGTCACGTGAGGTCATTTTTTTCCAATTACTTCCTGCTGCTCGATATTTTATGCTTAACTTAAATTATATAGGAAGACTGCAACGTTATTTGCGTCGATTGGGAAGCAGGAGCACTCATACCCAATTACGTCAGAGCTGTCGCCAACACTAGGCTGGTGGGTAAACAATTAGCTTTATTCATTCAGGGACTCACAGAACGTGGCCTTGCACTCGATAAAGTCCACCTGATAGGATTTTCACTTGGAGCACACGTTGCTGGCTTTGCAGGAGCCGAATTAAAAAATATCAGTCGAATAACGGGTACATAAAAAAAGTTTTAAATTATATAATATAAATTACCAACAAAAAAAAAAAAATAAGCATTATTTCAACGTAACAGGTTTGGATCCAGCCGGTCCCCTGTTTGAAAGTCAAGATCCAAAAGCTAGACTCGATGAAACGGATGCTAAATTTGTTGATGTTATTCATTCGAATGGAGAAAATTTAATACTCGGAGGTTTGGGATCATGGCAACCAATGGGTCACGTTGATTTTTATCCAAACGGTGGAAGAATGCAGAAAGGTTGTACTAACCTTTTCGTGGGTGCTGTTAGCGATATTATCTGGTGTAAGTATAAATTAACTCTATAATTAGATAACCTGGTGAATCCTAATAAAAATGATCGACCTTTACCTAGTTTTAAACTGTGACCAATCGTTTTATAATTTTATATTTTATTTAATCCGTTGAAAAGTGTTTCGAAATATAAAAATATAAAATAATTTACAAGAAAAAATTAAAAATCTCGTTTTAAAATTTCAGCTGCAAGCGATATTGAAGGTCGATCACTTTGCAATCATCGTCGAGCTTATAAATTTTTCACGGATTCAGTATCTCCCCGGTGCCATTTTCCAGCTTTCCCGTGTGAATCTTATAAAAAATTTATCGATGGTGAATGTTTTCCATGCACTACGAAACAAGAATGTGGTAACATGGGTTATTACGCAGATAAATCATTGGCAAGAGGATCATTATATTTGGTTACAAGAGAAGAAGAACCGTTTTGTGGTGAGGGTTTTTTTATAAACAACTATTATTTTAAGTTACTTTCTTTCACGGGTCGAGCCCCAGGTCGAGCCCCTCCTCCTCCTCCTCCTCCCCCCTGCCCCTCCTAAATCCTCATAATATTATCGAAAGGAAAAGAAATGAATTTTGTTCAACAATGCGTAGTAGTGGTAGTAAAAAATGTAAAAATTATTCATTGTTAAATTTATTGAAATTTTACTTTCGAAATGTTGATATTTAATAATAATGTTTTCTCTCTCTCTCTCTCTCTCTCTCTCTCTCTCTCTCTCTCTCTTGGATTTATACACTTTTCAATTATTATTTAAATTTTTAGTTAATTTTACATTTGGGCCATTTTTTATTTCCAGCTCATCAGTATCACGTGAAAATAGAAAGCTCACCGAATAAAGTTCCAGTTGTAAATTATGGAAAAATACAAATAACGTTGATTGGTGAAAATTTAATTAACGAAACTTTCACATTGACAAAAAAGGACGACGAAGAATTGGGCGTTGGCGATATACTAACAAGGATAATTGTACCTCATCCTGCTTTGGAACCTCTCGCAATAGAAATCGTTTACATAGCCTACAGCGGATGGATATCGAGCGGATTGAAAAAGTGGAACATTGATAAAATCAAATTGAGCGACAGTTACGGTAAATATTTGTCTCATTGCAAAAAAGATCTTGTCCTCGAATCTAAAATTCCAGTCACTTTAAAATTATTTCCTGGAGATTGTAACATACCGAAAGAACTTGAAATACCAACAACAACCGAAGAAATCGATCCTTTTTTCTTAACGGAATCAAATAAAAAAAATGAAAATTTAACGAAAAAAGATTCGGCGGGGGCGGCGACCACGACGACGACGACGACGTCGACAACAACAACAACAACAACAACCATTTCTCCCCCTTCGACAACGACAATCAAAACAAATAAATCTTCCGGTTTTGTCGTCGATGGTTTTCCAGCATACACGAGTAATAAAGATTTTTATGACGTTTATTCAAAAGATTCAGAGAGTGCAGAAACAAATAAAATAATTATAGACGCCATTGTACCAAAATTATCAACAATCCAACAACAACAACAACAACAACAACAACCTTATGAAAAAAATTACACGATGAAAATAATAAGGAAACACGAAATAACAGAACCGGTTTTACAACCCAAATCGAAGGGAAGAAGTTTTAAAGATGAAATCGACGAACCTGTTTTAAAACCCATTGAAAAAGTTGAAATAGTGGAAAGAACAACGATTGGGATTAACAGGAGGATGTCGAAGAAATCAGGGGGGGTCAAACCGAGGGGTATCGATTTGGAAACGTTATCATCACAAGAACAAACAAATCACGTTTTTAAAGGAAATTATTCGAAATTATGGAGTCCCCCACGTGAAATGCATCCTCCGCCATTAGGATGGCAAAGTTTTTGGGGTCCGACAAAAGAACCGGAAACTACAAATCACGTTAAAGAATTTTATCCACCCTTCATGAGATATCAGAAAACGGATTTTCCCCTACCTATGACACTTCAAAGCAAGATGGCGCAACGTGATAAATATAATAAAAAATCAGAAGGTACGAAATCATTACAGAAATTCTATCCGTCTCAAATCGATAATAATTACATGAATTATCCGGATGATAATAATAAAGATGGTACGATAACGGTTCAACTTTTTCCACAATATTTAGCCGCCATATTGAAACAAGCCGAACATTATGCGAAAGCGAATTTTTTCAATCCATTGGAATTGTTAAACAGAGACAAAACTAAAAAATATCATCAGGTAAATTATCCGGAAAAGAAAAATTATACCGCGAAATTAAATGAACCGTTGAAAAAACAAACGGAACCTTTGGCAACACCGAGACAATCAGAACAAACAAATAATAATAATAATAATAATAATAATTTCCTACCGAAAATCTACGAATACATTGAAAAAGGTTTAGAAAGCATGAAATCGTTATTTGATATTTTTCAAATTAAAGAAGACATGGAAGAATTTACAAAGGAAAACAAAACGGAAAAATTTACATTCGGTTTAAATACGGAATCAAATAATAAAGATATAATTAAAAATTCAACTTCCGGTTCCGTTAATTAAATTTGCCCGCGAAAAATTAAAAAAAAAAAAAATTTTTCTCTCTTCATATACGTACGTGATTAATAAGTTTTTTAAAACTTATTTTATATACCGATTTATTTAATTTATTACTATTACCTTTTTATTATTATTATCATTATTATCATTATAATCGTAATTATATAAAAAATACGTTTTTTTTATTCTTTATAATAATTCAAAATTTTATTTAAATAAATGTATCGCGAAAATACCAAAGAGTTAAGTTTTAAAAAATTTTTTTAAATTTGATTTGATTTTTTTTTTGTAATATTAATAATAAAGAAAGGAAAACTTTTAATTTATTTTTGACTAATTAATTAATTAATTAATAAATAATAATAATAATAATTCAAAATTATTAAACTTATAATTTTTTTTTAATAAAAAAAAATTTTTTAAAAATAAAATTTCTTATGTAAATCTTTTCAAATCCTTCAATTTTTTCTAATGAGATTTTTATTATTAAATTATTATTATCACGTCTACATTATTAAAAATTATCAAAATAATAATAATAATGATAATAATAATAATGATTTAAAATGTTTGCTTTATTGTTGTTATTATAATTAATGTCGTATTTATTTGCTTATGGATTCTCTCTATACAGATTTTTATAATTTAATTTTTCTTCTGTTTTTTTTAAAAGGAAAAAAAGGAAAAAAGGAAAAAAGGAAATAAAAAAAATAAAAAAAATTTAAGATTTTAAAAAAATTATATATATATATATATATATATATATATGTGTGTATGTATGTATACATAAATATGTACAAGGCATGAAAAAAAATTATTTTGAGAGTGAATTATAAACAATAACAGAAGCATATAAAGCACAATTAAATAATTTTATGTAAAATGTAACAACTCGTTTTATAACCATAGATAATATGAAAAAATTTTTTTTCACACGCGTTTAAGGCATAAACAGCAGCAACAGCAACAACAGCAACAACAGTAACAACAACGATAAAAAAGAAATCGATAAGAAAATTATTACATTTTAACCTTTTTTTTTTTTTTACCCTTCCTTCCTTCCTTCCTTCCGGAAATCACAAGACAACATTTTTTTTATACTTTTTTAGGTTGCGTTTCCGGTGAAGAAGGATATAAACCTAATTTCATACCGAGATCTTTAGGTTTCGAACCTGTTCTAGTTGGAAAAGGATTAAAGTTGGATTTGCTCGGTTGAAAATCGACGTTTATCTCTGATCTTTTTTTTTCCAAAACGTATTTCTGCCATGAAATATCAGAATTTTTATTTTGTGACGTCGTTGTTTTCACATTCGTGTGAATCTCTCGTTTGTTGTTATTATCGACGTTTGTTTTATTGAGCGGGGATTCTTCTCTTCGTCGTATCGAATCCCTTTCGAAATCCCTCGACGAATTTGTAATTTTTTTTAAAAATTCTAATCTCGATTTTAATTCGTTTTCCTCGTCGTCGTCGTCGTCGTTGTTGAACGTCGTCGATTGTATTCTCGAATCCTCTCGTTTTAAATAATCGAAATCGTTTTTTCGATATAATAAATCGTCCGAAGAACGATTTATTATTTCCACGTTTCCGAGTAGTTTTTCCGTTCTCGATGTTATGGCGTCGAACGAACTGGATTCGTATTTGATGTTTCGTCCGATTTCTTCGCACGATGATGATAATGAACTTTCTATATTATTATCGACTATTGTTTTAGTTTTCGTGTAGTCGTCGCCATGGTCGTCGTCGTCGTCGTCGTCGACGTCGACGTCCACGTCCACGAGTATCGAACGTTTTGAATTTTTCCGACATTTAAAATTTTCCAAAGTTTTTCTCGGACTCGATTGCGATTGAATCTCGTTTAATGTTTCTCTCGTCATAGTTTCGAGTTCTTGTATTTTTTTCATTTTAATCATCCAATCACTTTTACTTTCTTCTAATTTTGATGCTGTTTCATCTTCTCCCACGTATTTTTTACTCACTTTCTTCAAATAAGGTCGAGAAAGTTTTAAATTCATTGAATACTCAGGATTTGAACCTGTGGGAGATCCAGGAGGAGGACTAGGAATCGATTCCGTATCCGTCCAACATTTTGATCCTTTTTTTGTTTTTCCGTATAAAATATTTTCCGAACCGAAAGTTATTTCCGTGTTGACTTCTTTGTTTGCTTTTTCTGCTCTTTCCGGTCTCTTTTCTGTTGTCATTTCTCTTATCGAAGGGTTTTTATCATTTAAATTTTCAGTCTTAAAATTTTCTTCCTAAAAAGTTAAAAAAAAACGTGTCACGTGTTCAATGATTTTTACATAAGTTAAACATTATAATTTTTACCTCGATAATGTTTCTCTCTCCCTCTTCATCATCTTTTCTCATAGGTTTCTTTGTAGAAAGAGAAAACCTTAAATTGAAATCATTTTCCTCGTTTTTATCAACGTTCAACGTTTTATTCGATTGTGAAAATCTCTGGGAAAATTTATTCAACATTTGTGAATTTTCTTCTATCACGTTGAATCCTAATTCGATTTTTTTTTTACTTTCAACATTTTCCACTTTATCATTTTCTCTCTTATCATCATCATTGACGCCTGAGATAATTATCACATTTTGATTACTTGGCACTTCAAGTTTCTGTATTAAAATATTTTTTGACTCGATTTTATTATCTGAGTTCTTAGGTAACATAATAATACTGTTTGTATTGTCGAATTGCTTACTTTGTACTTTATTTGAAAACTTATTATCAACATCAACTGAATAATTCAAATTTTCACTTTTTCCGTTAAATTTATTCTCTTCTGAAAGTTTTAAATCAAACAAATCATCACCTTCTTCTTCTTCTATGTTTATCAATAATTTTTCTTCTTCTTCTTCTTCTTCTCTTTCTGGCACCACTAAATTATATTTATCACAGTTAAAATTTTTTTCTTTTATTTTTTCGTCAATGTCACCGGATGTTGAAATGAGCGAAGTATCTGAATCTCGTGGTAATTTTTGGACGGTACCACAATCAGGTATTGTTTTTCCATCAGAAGAATCAAAAATATCGCTATTTTCAGAATCGCTGACGATTTCCTTGTCGCAAAGTTCGGTGCTGCTGGAATCGGTTGAATCGTCACTGCTGCTGATTTTCCTTTCTGCAAGACAAAAAAATTTTATTTAATAAAAAATCAATTAATAAATTTAAATTTAAATTTAAATTAAAAAACTTTTCACCTTTGTTTCTCATTCGATCGTGATTCGTTTTTTCTTTTTCTTCTTCGTCAATTTTTGATTTATTATTATTATTATTATTATTATTATTTCTAAAAGATTCCTTTTCCTCTCCGTTATCATAATTATTTATATTTGTAAATTTTTTTGTTTTTGTTTCAGATTCTTCTTGGTGAATATTTTTGGCAGGTATTTTTTTATTATTTGGAGGTATGGATCCTTCGGGAGGACCGATACGTCTTCCTTTATTAACCAACGCACTTTTCCCTATCAATAAATGATTAACGGAAACGCTCGGACTTTGCGTTAAACTTCCGGCAAAATTTGAATTGCAAGCAGCTGAAATTATGACGTGAGCTTGTCTTTGACGTTGACGTAATTTTGCATATTGTTGTTTAAGAATACCAATATCGAGTGTTGGACCCGAAATCTGAAGTTCCCGGTTCGATGATTCTGGAATTGAAAAAATTTCGAATGGAAAAATTCTTTTCATTCGTTACTTGTCGACAATAAAAAAATTCTCCCGTCTTTACCTTGTCTTCGAAAAACACCATAAGCAGTCGTAAATGCAATTTTATCTTCATCTTCCGTATCATCTTGATCATCTGGATCACCGTATAATAATTTTATCCCTTTTTTGGCCGCTCCCTGAACGGATTGACTCCACGGACTAATATTATATAAATATTTTTCTCTCAATTCTTGCAATTCGTTCGGAAAGGGGTCAACCATGGCAATCCTCTAATATTAAACGTACGCTTAAAATTTTTAAACAAGCCAACGATAACAACAACAAAAGAAATATTATTTACTTTGACAAGAGTATTGGCATCCATCAAACCGAATTCTAACATTTCCCTCGTCACGACACCCATGATGCTATAAAATTCGTCTGCAGATTCAACGGTTATTACTCTTTCTTGCAATATACCCCATATTGCAAGAGCTGTTCTCAGTACAACTTCGTTCCCGTATAAAAACACCAAATCCCAAACTCTGAGCACTGTTTGTTGTGGGAGACAATTGGAAAACAACGTTAAAAACCATTGCATTGTAAAAACGTTTGTCAGCGGAGGTTCGTAATTGATTCCTGAAAAATTTTTTTTTAATTAAGACATTTAAAATTTTTTTTTTTTTTTTAATGACAAATGAAAAAGAAATTAACCTGAATTCGTGTCGTGTTGTAACGCTTCCAAATGTTTTGACAATTTGGGTAATCGTATTTTAAGCAAATCTCTAAAAACGGCCATATCAACTGATAAACCTCTTAAATTATTAGCAAAATAACTTTCTGGTAAAACACCCTCGATTAAATAAATCATGACCTTTAATAAATAAAATTAAAAATAATTTCATGAAAGTGAATAATAATTTTAAAAACAAAATATATGTATGTTTTACTTTGACTGCATTTTTCTCATGTTTTTCCATAACTTGAAGAATAAGTGCTGCCAACATGTTAAAACCCTGACAATATCCGACATTTTTATTCCATCTGGCATAAGCTAATAAAACTCTTTTTAAAAGAGCTTGATTATGTTCTTGTTCGCCACAAAATAAAGAACATCCCGTACGATGCAAATCCTATAAAAAATAAAAAAAAAGTTTCAAAATATATTAAAAAAGTTTAATTTAAAAAAAAAAAAAAAACTTTTTCTAAACACATATTATTATTATTATTATTATTATTTCTTATTTTCAGTGAAAGTAATATTAAATAAATTGTCAAATTTAAAATTTAAAATTAGATTTTTTTTTTTTTAATTTTAAATTTCTTATCATAATTTTATTAAAATATATATATATTTTCAAAAGGGAAAGAAATATTTAACGGAAATGAATGACAGTTAGTGAAGGAAGTGAAAAAAAAAAAAAAAAACTTTAGTAGTCAGGAAAATTAGATGATGAAAATTTCAAATGTGATAACTTAATAATAATAATAATAATAATGGCAAAATTCTTTCTAACGGAAATAAAAAAATTTTTCTTTTTTTATAAATAATATTATTAACCTTAACTATTTGTACACCGAGTTCTTCATCGTCTGGATTCGTCCATTCGTTAAATATGACACTCTCAGCTTTTTCCCAATCGACATTTTTATCATTTAAATGTTTTTCCGATAATTGAAGCCAAAGTTTTGTTCTAAATTCTGGAGGCATTCCATCCGGTAATTGTGCTACCATTTTCATTGCATCGACCCATTGAGAAAAACCAGTTTCGGGACCGGGACTAAGAGAAAATTTCATTTTCGTATCTTCTCCTTTAAAAAAAAAAAAAGTAATCAATATAAACATTTATTACCAATTTGAATGAAAATCTTTTTCCGGAAAATTATTTTTTTGTATATATTTGGGGGGGAGGGGGGAGGGGAGGGCAGGGAAAAACTCACCGGCGGTTCTTAACCCAGATGTAAGTTTCATTATAGAGTTTAATAAACTCATTTGAAAAAACCAAATGTCATCCCATTTCCCGTGTGTTTTTTTTTATGTTCAGTAATAAATAATAATAATAATAGTCTTTAAAAAAAAAAAAAAAAAAATTAAGAAATTTTAACCGTCATTTCTATGATAATGATATCCATTATCGCAAGGATAAAAAAACGTTTTTAGCTTTCACAGCACGTTTTTTTTTTTTTTTTTAATACAAAAAAAAGCTTTTTCCACGACCGCGACATTTTTTTATTATCATTATTATTTTATCGTAAATTTTTTATGCTTAGCCCAAACTAAATATGTAATTATTGTCATGTATGTGTTAAATAACTACAATACCTGTATTTGATTCGCCATTTTGAAAACCGCGTTAATTTTTTTATAAATTAAGTTTTTAATTGTGATTCATTGACTTTGTTAAAAATACGCTTAAAGTGTGCTTAAAATAAGCAAAAATAAATTTCTTTTGATTTTAACTTTAATAAGTATAAATAACCGTTAATAAAAATTATTAATTAAATGATCCATCATTTTGATTTAACGATATAATTATAAATTAACGTTTTTTTTTTTTTTTTTTTTCTAGAAGTTTATAACGGAAATGGGACATATGTACTATTAAAATAATAATAAAATATAACAAGTGTGTCGTTTATTATTATTATTATTATCGTATTATCACTGACTCATTTTATTTAATTGTCAGAAAACATTTGTAATTGTAAAAAGATAATTTATGACACCCGCTGTTATAAAAAAAAAAAAAAATTACACAGAAACAATTAAATTTTTTTTTTTTTTAATGCACAAAAAAAAAAAAACGTTTCGATCAATTAATAAATTAAACTTTTTTTTTTCTTTAAATAATTAATTAATTACTGTAATGTAATTACCGTACGTAAATAATTAATTATAAAATCGGTATAAATTAATTACAATTAAAGAAAGAAAACGTGTAAAAACCGCACAAATTGTTGTGTAAAATAACCGACGCCATGTTGAAATTTTTTGTTGCAGAGAAAACCTTTTACTGAGTCTTTGGGGCATCGATATTTTGCTCTCTGTGAAAAGGGGAGAGAGAGAGAGAGAGAGGGAGGAAGGGAGGGAAAGAGAGAAAGAGAAAGAGAGAGAGAGAATTCGTTTCATTGTGCGCAAGTTTTTCGTTTTTGTTCTTTTTCGTTCTTTTATTCAATTTCGTATAAAATTTCGCCGTGTTTTTTATTTTTATTAAATATGATGAAAATCAAAAACAATTTTAAAAGTAAGTCACAACACTCACTATTAAATATCGTTCCTTAAAATCTTTTTTTTTAAATGGAAATCAATTTTTTCTTAAGTTTTTAAAATTATTGCTTTTTATGCGTGGTAAAATAAAAAAAAACGTTTTTTTAAACTCTTAGTATTATAATTTTAATAAAAAATTCCATGTAAAACAAAAATAAATTAATTACGTGACGTAATAATTTTATCAACTTACAAAAAAAAAAAATTTTCAACGTCAGCAAAATTTTAACCGAAAAAACAAAAATGGCGGACTTTGTTAGTAGCGTGAACAAAAAAAAAAAATTCTGACGCTCAAGGACATTGCGATTAAAAATTAATCAACAAACAAAATTTTTTTTTTTTTTTAAAAAGATTTTCAAATCAATAAAAACATAATTAAAGGTTTAATCGAATTTAACGACCCGTTCAATTATTTCAATATTAATCCATTACTTAAAAACGACACACACACACACACGAATTGACATTTTTTTTTTTTTTGTTCGATGTTTACACGAAACGTTTTTTAATCTTTTTTTTTTTTTCGAAATACGTTAAATTTTTTATAATCATTATTATTATTATTATTACGAAATACAATATTACTTAATTAGAAAAAATTTATTTGTATAACTAACTAATAATAATCAATCACCACCTCGTTACATAACTTTTCGAGAAAAAAAACCGTTATTTTCAAAAATAATAAACATAATTGACCTTGGGAAAATTTTTTTGGACAAAATGGTAACTTAATATAAACTTACTTGTTTTAGGTGATACGGCTTGAATGTAAGCCGTAATTACATTATAATGAGCTTCTCTTTTCATCAAAAGAAAATTTTTCTTTTTTAAATATTTAACTAATTGATTTCCCTTTTCTCCAATTAGTTTTTCCAATTCGTATTTTTCCCTTCTAAGATCATTCAAATCTGTAACAACGAACAAAAGTATGAAATAGAGGGCGCCGGGGGTAGGGGGCAGGGGGCGCTGAGGGGGAAGGTTTATTTTAAATAAAATTAACGGAAAACCGAAAACATGGCGTTGAATTTGACCGATAATAATAAAATATAAAAAAGATTGTTATACCTTTTGACATCCATTTATTATAATAATAATTATAATATTGTGAAGAAGATGAAGAATCATTTGATGATTTACTTTGATCAGAATCTTGCCAACTTAAATCGCAGGTGGTTGCCGTCGTCGCCACCATCGGCGTCACCGTCGACGTCGTCGTCGTCGTCGTCGTCGTCACGTGACACGTTCTTTTCAATATCGTTTTATTATTACCGTAAATATCACATAATAATTCATCCATTAAAGAATTAACAGTTTCGTTTTTACAACACGCATTATTATTCTTTATTAAAATGTCACCATCATTATTATTATTAAACATATCATTAGACACGATTGGATATTTTTCAGAAATGATTCCGTATGAATTTTTTATTGTCATTTTTTTTATACCTTCGTTAGAAGATTTAATGATGGAAGAAGACTTTCCGTTATTCGGTGACATATTGTCGTCGTCACGGCACACACACAAAATCTTTAATTAATTAATATTATTATTAATCACTTTAAATTATTCATCGTCACTGTAATCGGGGTCGGGGTGCGAGGGGGGGGAGAAATAAAAAAAATCATTATTTTAAACAAAAAAACATTTTGATTAACACAATAATAATAATAATATTTATATTCGAGATTACATTTTCATTGGTTATTATTATTATTATTATTATAATTCCCTTAATTGTAAAAATTTCCCCGTTAATGTTTACATTAATTTTTTTTTTTTTTTTAAATGACTGACATTATTATTATTATTTTTATTTTATTTATAATTAAAGGTTTGTATATATAAAAATGTGATTTTTCCCCTTTTAAAATAAAAATATTTTGTAAGTTTTTGGTATAAAATTTATAATAAATATGGACGGAAAAAAATTTATTTGTTTGTTTGTTTGTTTGTATATATGACAAAATCGATAATCAATAATCAATAAATAATATTAAATCAACAAAAAGTTTTTTTTGAAAAAAAAAAAAAAGATAAAATTGATAAGATTGTAAAATAATATTTTATGACACAAAATGTTGTAAAATTTTTTTTTATAAAAAAAAGTTTTGATATTAATAATAATATTTTTCTTACCTTTTTTAATTTTTTAAAAGTAAAGTTTAGAAAAACAGAAAAGTACGACGTGACATAATTTAACGACAAAATACGATAACCAAATGAAAATCTGCGGGTGCCAACGTTACGGAAACAGGAAACGTAACAAAAACCTCATTTAAGTCCCCCCCCAATTATAAGTAATTATAGATAAAGTTTTAACTTTTTTTTTTTTTTTAAACGAAAAACGTTTCGAATAATTGGTTTTTACTCGAATAATAATTTTCTTTTGTTAACAAAAAATAAAAATAAAAAAAAACCACTTTAAATTAATTTTTATACTTATTTTTATTTTTTTATTATTTTATAAAATTAAACTTTCCTTTTTTTTTATTTTTTGTTATGATAATAATAATATTTGCACAAATGATAAATTTAAAATAATTAAAAAAACTGTTAAACGTTTTTATCCTTGAAAAAACAACAACAACAACAACAACAACTGGCATCATTTGATAAATTAATAATAATAATAATAATAATAAAATATTTACTTTTCCGTTCATTTACATTTGTTTTAAGGATTATAAACAATTAAAATTATTTTTAATATTCGTTTAAACACTTTTTTTTACAATTGAATGATTTTACATGTGAATTAATTTTATTTTTTATTTTTTTTTATAAAATGATTTAAAAATAAAAATTAATTTTTTTTATTATGCTAATATTTACAATTTTTTTTTTTTATAATTAAATTCTTATCATACAACCTAATTTTCCTTTTTTTTTTTTAAATCAAATCAAGATGGGGTGTAATCCGGTAATATTGGGGGGCAAGTACATACAAGATGTTTGTCACCGTAAGCATCATCAATTCTTCCACAGGTCGGCCATATTTTCGTTTCTCCTTTTACAAATGGCTGCGTGAAATAATTTAATTATTTAAATCATTATTAAAATTAAATTAAAAAAAAAAAAAAAATTAATTTTTAAACGAACCGCAGGAAAAGCTGCTTGTTCTCTTGTATACGGTCTATTCCAATCCGATGAAATAACTTGTTGTTGCGTGTGAGGCGCCATTTTTAAAGGATTTGTTCTTGGATCCATTTTACCATCTTCTATATCACGGATTTCTTGTCTAATGCCTACAATAAGTATAAATATATGCCATAAATTTATTTTAAGAAATTATTGTAATTCGTATTGTTGACGCTCACATATAAGAGATTCGCAGAATCTGTCCAATTCTTCTTTGTCTTCAGATTCAGTTGGTTCAACCATTAAAGTACCTGGAACCGGCCAACTCATTGTGGGTGCGTGAAAACCGTAATCCATCAACCTAAAATATTTCTTACTTTTACTATCATTTTAATATAAAAAAAATTTGTTTTCGATTGACCTTTTACCTTTTAGCAACATCAACAGGTTCTATTCCGGCTGTTTTTTTCATTTCTCTTAAATCTATAATAAATTCGTGAGCACACATATTCGTTTTGGGTGATTTGAAAAGAGTTTTGTAATGATTTTCTAATTTTTTAGACATGTAGTTTGCATTAAGTATAGCAACTTGTGTAGCCTTTTTTAAACCTTTACCACCCATCATCTTAAACATAATTAATTATTAATGAAAGAAAAAAATTTTTTTTTTGTACGAATTTATAAATGGATTACCTTTATGTAAGCCCAGGATATGGGTAGAATAGCACTGGAGCCAAAAGGTGCAGCACTAACGACTCCAAAAGATTTTGTTTTAGTTCCAGATTCTCCCAAGGGATTAACAACTGGATGTGAAGGAAGAAAAGGAGCTAAATGTGCTTTGACTCCAATGGGACCCACACCTTTGAAAATAATAATAATAATAAAATGTATTTTTTTTAATATGATTTAATGAATTTTATTTTAATAATATTTACCAGGTCCTCCACCTCCGTGAGGAATACAAAATGTTTTGTGTAAATTTAAATGAGAGACATCGGATCCATAATCACCTGGTCGACATAAACCTACTTGAGCATTCATGTTGGCACCATCCAAATACACCTGACCTCCATTTTTATGAATTATATCACAAACATCTGCAATTGATTCTTCGAACATGCCATTTGTTGATGGATAAGTAATCATTAAACATGATAAAACATCTTTGAATTGATCAACCTCAAAAATTAATAAGCAATTTAAAAAATTTTAAATTATTATCGGATTCATTTTACGATTGAATTTTTACCTTTTCTTTCAATTGGATTATGTCAATAGTACCATCTCGTGCTATGTTCACAGGTTCTACTTTCATTCCTGCCATCTGTGCACTTGCAGGATTTGTTCCATGAGCAGAAATTGGAATTAAACAAATGTTTCTGCTTCCTTCACCTTTGGATTCGTGATAACTTTGAATGGCTCGAAGACCTGCATATTCTCCTTGTGCTCCACTAAAATCATTATTATTATTTTTTCAATATGTTTTTAAAATAATGTTAAAAAAATTTTTTAAGATACCTATTCGGTTGAAATGAAATTTTTTCATAGCCGGTCACAGCACAAAGATCTTTTTCTAATTCTTTAAAAAGTTGCTGGTAGCCTTCAGTTTGATCCAAAGGAGCAAATGGATGCAGATCAGCAAAATGTGGGAAACTGCATGGAATCATTTCAGTTGTGCTGTTTAATTTCATAGTACAAGATCCCTAACAAAAAAAAAAAAAAAAAAAAACATTTTCGTTCATTTTTTTTTATTGGTAAAAAATCATTTATTTGACTTTATTTTAACTCACCAAAGGAATCATCGAGTGCACCAACGACACATCTTTATTTTCCAATTGTTTCATGTACCTGACTATTTTTGATTCAGAATGTCGGCTATTAAATATATAATGCGTAAGAAAAGGTGAAGTTCGTTTCATTGGCGTATCGAGAATTGATTTTTCCGTTTCATTTACTTTGGCAGCTATCTTTAAAAAATTAATTCATTTTTAAAAATAAAAGAAAAAAAATTTACTTTTATTTATTTTAAGGCACACAAACCTCGTTGACGGTTTCTTTTACGCCAAAAATATAAAACAAATCTTGAATATCGTTCGTTCCTACTGTTTCGTCTAAAGCGATTCCTATTGTGTCGTCATCAAAATACCTTAAATTTATTTTTTTTTGAGCTGCTCTATCTTGTATTTCAAACATATTCAATATCGGCTCAACTTTGATTGTGTCAAAAAATAAAGGATTCAAAACTTTATGACCTCTTTTTTTCAACCCTGAAAATTCAAGGAATAGTTTAAGTGTGAAATTTTGTACACCAATCAATTGATTGTTGACATACCTGCACTTAAAATAAGAGTAGCTCCGTGCACTCTGTTGGCTATATTTTTTAATCCTTCCGGTCCGTGATAAACTGCATACATAGCAGACATGTTTGCCAACAAAGCTTGAGCTGTACAAATGTTTGATGTTGCTTTGTCTCTTCGAATATGTTGTTCTCGTGTTTGAAGAGCTAATCTGTACGCATCGTTGCCACTCGAATCTCTAAAATTCAAAAATTAAATAATTAAAAATTTCAATTTTCCAATATTTTCAATTTAAAAAAAAAAAAATTTTTAGTAGAACCTTGTAACTCCAATCATTCTTCCAGGCATAAGTCTTACTAAATTCTGTTTACAGGCAAAAAATCCTGCATGAGGACCTCCGTAATTTAATGAAACACCAAATCTTTGTGAGGTTCCAATGGCAATATCAACATCAAATTCACTTGGTGGCCTTAGAATTGTAAGAGCGAGTAAATCGGTGGCACAAACGGCGAGAGTCTGCAACAAATTAGCTCTTTATCATTAAGTCTTAAAAAAAATGTTAAAAAAAAGAAAAGTTTTAAAAATAATTACGCCGTGAGAATGAGCTTTTTCAACAATATCTACATAATCCTCGATTGTTCCATCAGTGTTTGGATATTGAACAAGTACTGCAGCATAATCTCTATTAGAAAAATCAGCAGTTTTTAAATCTCCTATGTGAACTTGGATGTTTAAAGAATCACATCTAGTTTGAACAAGGGATGCTGTTTGTGGATGCAGTTTCTCAGAAAGGAAAACCTTCAACCGTTTGTTTTGTCTAAAAAAATAAAAAAAATTATCTCAAAAGAAATCAAATTTTTTTTTTTTTCCTCAATCACTAAAACTAAAATACCTGTGACATAGAGTCATGGCTTCTGCTGCTGCTGTACCTTCGTCCAACAATGAAGCATTAGCAACTTCTAAACCAGTCAAGTCAGAAATCATTGTTTGATAGTTTAAAAGACTTTCCAATCTTCCCTGAGCTACTTCAGGTTGATAAGGAGTATACTGAGTAGTCCTGAAAAAAATTAAAGTTAATTTATATGTAAATATTTTTTTGAAAATAAATAAAATTTTATATTACACAGAAAAAAGAACATCTAATATTTATTTTTATATTAAATTGATAATTAGGATTACCATCCAGGATTTTCAAAAATATTTCTCAATATTGTATGAGGAACGCAACAATTATGATAACCCATTCCAATATAAGATCTCCAAATTTTGTTCTTTTCTGCCATTTCACGACTTCTTTGCAAAAGTTCATATTCTCCTAAAAAAAAATTTACGGAATTTATTTTTAACGTAAAAGGGTTTAATTTTAAAAAGTTTAAATGTAATTTTTGTGCATACCTATGGCAGGTTCAATGTCTAATTCACCTTTGAACTTAATATTGGCGGGTACAGCTTTGTCCGTCATTTCATCCAAAGTCTGTAAATAAAAAAATTTTTCAACTAAACTTTACCATTTTCCGTTTACTTCAAACGTACAAAATTTTTAAATATGATAAAACTAATACAAATGTAAAAAATATATATTTAAAAAAAAAAAGTTTTTTTTTGGGGGCAGAGCACGTTTCTAAATATTCAAAATTAATTTCGTTTAAAAATTACTTTAAATCCCAGCAATTCCAACATTTGCTGTTGATCACTTTCTCGTGGACCGATGTGACGCGAAGCAAATTCATTTTTTTTAGAAAAAAATTCATCTGTATTTTTTATATCGGTTAGCGTACTCGCTTGTAACGATTTTTGAAAATTCAAACAAATTTTGGAATCTAAAACAACAACAAAAAATTTTTCGCGATAACAATTTTTAGCAACGCAAATTTACTTTTTTTATTTTTTAATGTAAAACTATAAAAATTCAAATCGGAGATTTTAATTTACGATTAAAACGAATCGAAATTCCCTGGATACCGACAAACCTGTTAATAATTTATAAACATTTTCTGGTCTTCTTACTAAAACGCGCCACATATTTAAATATTACAATTACAACAAAAAAAAAAAAGAAAATTATATATTTTTATTATAATTTATTATTATGTATAATAATACTCCTAACTATTTGACTAAAATGAGGTTGAAGAAAAAGGTTGAAATTAACTAACTATCATATTCAAATTGAACTTGGTGATAATAGATGACCTTTTAGCATTTATCCCATAATCCTTATATTTTTCTCATGGGGTCCTTTAGGAAAAATTTATATAGCTATATGTTTTGTAATTTATAATTAATTAAAATCTATTAAATAGCTATAAACAGTATACGTGTGTATATATATGAATATTGCCCAACATTTTTTTTCTTAAATTAAAAAAAAAAAACCAAAAAAAAGGGACTTCATAATTAACTTATAAATAAATAAAATTTTACCTTGAATTCCCTGCAATGTGAAACTGCTTATAAATTATACAAATTGCAGAACTCATTTTAATTCATGGTTTCATGATATTGTCCATCCATTGAAATAAATTTAAAATTAATTTTAACATTTCATTCTTAAGCTTCCAAATGTTTTACTTAAGTAAAAGTTTTTTTTCTTCTAGGATATTGAGTTACAAAAAAATATATGGCAGCATTTTTCAAATGAAAAAAAAAAAAAACATGTCACCCAAATTTACCAGCACTTAATTTTTCCTGTTGAAATATAAAGTTATTCAAAAGTCATAAATATAAAAGTGCGTTAATTATCTTCCATCATTATAATACTATCAAAATAAATTTATAGTTTTTTTGTTTTTGTATATTGTAATTTGCATTAAATAATTTATTTAATTTTGCATGATATATCCAACAATTTTTATTTTTATGTAAAAGTCATTGAATCGTATGAAGCAGATAAGCATTATTAACTCAATTTGTAAACTTTTTTAGTTAGTCAATTGTGGATATTAAGAAACTTATTAGTAGAAATAGATTTCATATAACCAATGATAATGCTGTATAAACATAAATAATTGTTCACTCGGATTAATTATAATTAATAATATACAATTAAGTAACATTATTATTTTTGATTTTTTTATCATATGACTCTTCCTTGACCAGGACTCATATAAAGAGATTTCGCTCGTTAATTTCAAATTTTCTTCTGCTATTATATTGTAAATCGTCACATCGTCTGCTATTCACGTGTAATGGAAGCTCAGAAAGCTTGTGAGTATTTTAAATAATTTTGTATAATTAATTATAAATGAATTATTTATTAATTTTATAATTAATTTCATTTTATTTTAATTTGTAGCGTCTAAAGGTACTACTGATGTTGAAAATAGAGCTTTTATAAATGGACTCATTAACTTTACGTCCGGTTCCCTTGGTAAGTTTTACCTTTCATTTTTCATCAATTGAATCATTAACGAAATGTTATTTTATTAAAAAAACTTATTTTTATTAATTTTGGCTTTGAAACAAAAAATTTTTTTGACTAAATAATATTTTGAAAATTATTGTTTTATGTAATTAAAGTCTTATCATTAATAATAATAATTTGTCCTTGATATTATCTACTTTTAAAAAAGATGTATTTGTTATGTTATGAATTTTTTCATTGAATATTGATAGTAATTTTGATTATTATTTATTATTATAAATAAATAAAATTAAAATTATGTTTTTATAATTCAATTTTCAATCATTACATTTTTTTTTTTGTTTAGGTGGAATCGCTTCAGTATTGGTTGGACAACCTTTAGATACTGTCAAAGTTAAGCTGCAAGCTTTTCCTCAGTTGTATAAAAATATGACAGATTGTTTTCAACAAACAATATCTAAAGAAGGACTTTTCAATGGTCTTTATGCTGGGACTCTTCCAGCGATAGCGGCAAATGTTGCTGAAAATTCAGTTTTATTCGCTGCTTATGGAGGATGCCAACAATTTATAAAGTTTGTCACTAATAAAAAAGTAAAATAATTTTTTAAATATTTATTTATATTTATTTATATATTTTCTAATTTTTACTTATTCAAAATAGGCCAAAGAAGAGCTCTCTGTAATCGGTAATGCTTCTGCCGGGTTTTTAGCAGCTTTTTTTTCATCTTTTGCTCTATGTCCGACAGAGTTAATTAAGTGTAAGTTGCAAGCAGCTAGAGAAGTACAACAAAGTAGTGGTGGTAATATGGTAAATATTCAAAAAATTTAATAAGGTTTCATATTTTTATAATAATAAAACTATTAATTTCAATATTTTATTTATAGAAAAAAATAACCCCTTATTCATTGACTAAAGAAATTCTTAGAAATGAAGGAATTAAAGGATTATTTAGGGGCCTGAATTCGACATTTGCCAGAGAGATGCCGGGTTATTTTGTTTTTTTCGGTGGTTATGAATTAACTAAAGTTTTAATAGTGCCAGAAGGAGTACCTAAAGAAAAAATTGGACCATCTGGTATTATGATGGCTGGTGCAGTCGGAGGAATCTCGTTTTGGATAGTTGTATTTCCAGCTGATGTAGTTAAATCTAGGCTTCAAGTTTCTAATGTAAAAGGAAATTTAATTCCGTTGATGTGTAAAATAGCTAAGGAAGAAGGTATTTATTGAAAATTTGTTATTAAATAGAATTATAATAAGGAAATTTAAAAATCTCTATGATAATACACATATTTCATTTTAGGTATAACAGCTTTATATAGTGGTTTAGGACCTACGCTCTTAAGAACCATACCAGCGACAGCTACGTTATTTTTAGTTTATGAAAGTTCAAAAATTATATTTTTGAGACTCCTGGGTTAAAAAGAAAACATTTTTTTAAAAAAACACAAAAAACAAAAAATGTATTACTGCAATACAATAGATTCAATCGATGAAATTTTGTTCACTATGTAATCAACAGTATGAAAGTAGTCAAAAGTTTTTTTTTTTTGTTTTTAAACGATCATTTAGCAATATTTGCTAAACTATTAAAAAAAAAATAAAATAAAAGTGTAGAAATTCAGTGATTAAATTATTTTTTCAATAAATTAATTTCCCCCGTTTATCTTTTTAAGAGCAAAAATTATTTAAAAATACAAATCGAATACGTGTTTATTTCACTGATACAAAATACATTGGAAATTATGTAAATTTAAATTAAAAAAATTTTAAAGATGAAATTGGATTTTATCATTGCAATGATTTTACAAAAATTTAAAAATCCTTCTACATTTCAATAATTTTCTAGTAAAAAAAAAAAAACTATGGATGAAATCAAGCCTTTTATACTGTGGCTTACGTTCATCGACTAACGTAAGATACTCGTATTAAACCTTACTAAAACCTTTCAATAAAGAATTTAACAATTTCATGATTCTCTTTAAACTTTTAAAATTAATAATTGGTATGTCAAATAATTTTTAACGCATTTTTTTTTTTTTTTTAAATCAAACAATTATAAATTTCCAAAAAAAAAAATTTTTTCTTTCTTAAATTTAACTTAAAACTATTAACTAATTGTCGATTATTTAAAAAATAAAAAAATTATAACCGCCATTTTGATAATTTTTTAAAACGTTAAATTAACTAAATACGGAGGCTTTGCAAGGGAATCGGTAATCAATAAATATTGGGTGTGTTTATTTTATGGAACCGGTTAATACAAATTCAAATATGGATAATTTTTTTTTTTTTTTTTTTGACTCAATAATTTCAGTGACAGTTACGTTAAATAAATAAATGATAATCTATTTTAATTAAATAATTTATAAATGTAATAACTGGCTATGGATTTATTTAAAAAAATTTTTATTTTAACTATTTTGGGATTGAAAATCATACTTTAAATGAGGAGGTGCGTTAAAATTTTCAAATTATTTTTTCTGTTAATTATTTTTATGTAATTATTGTATTCATTAATAAAACTATTTTAAATTAATTTTATTTTTTACCTTTTTTTTTTTTATTAAAGGTAAAAGTTTTTTTTTGAAAAAAATAATAATGATTTGAAATGATGTTTTATTTATTAAAAAACTTGAGGTCGTATTTGTGACTGTCTTACTTATAAAATATTTAAAAAAATTTTTTTAATATAGTAAATTAAAATGAAAATTCTGACAAAATACCTCGAGACTTTTTAAAAAAAAATATTTTAAACAATTGTTTTACAGGTCATAAATAAAAATAAAAATGAACGGTTTGGATAATTTGCGACAAGAGGCTGAATTTCTTAAAAATGCAATTCGAGACGCAAGAAAAGCTGCTTGTGATACCACATTGGCACAAGCAACTACCAATATGGAACCTGTTGGAAGATTGCAGATGAGAACTCGTCGAACCCTAAGAGGTCACTTAGCTAAAATATATGCAATGCACTGGGGCTGTGATTCAAATGGTGAGTCTAGAAATTTAGTATCTGCTTCTCAAGATGGAAAACTCATAGTATGGGACAGTTATACTACGAATAAAATACACGCCATACCTTTAAGGTCAAGTTGGGTAATGACTTGCGCTTATGCGCCAAGTGGATCTTTTGTCGCCTGTGGCGGTTTAGACAATATATGTTCTATTTATAGTTTAAAAACCCGCGAAGGTAATGTGCGAGTTTCAAGAGAACTTCCCGGTCACACCGGTTATCTGTCGTGTTGTAGGTTTTTAAGTGATAATCAAATAGTTACTAGTTCTGGTGACATGACATGCGCTTTATGGGATATTGAAACTGGTCAACAGTGTGCATCTTTTGTCGGACACTCGGGAGACGTAATGAGTTTATCACTTTCTCCAGACATGAGAATGTTTATATCAGGTGCATGCGACGCATCGTCCAAACTTTGGGACATACGTGAAGGATCGTGTAAACAAACGTTTCCCGGCCACGAATCTGATATAAACGCCGTGACATTCTTCCCAAATGGTCAAGCATTCGCCACTGGATCAGACGATGCTTCGTGCAGGCTCTTTGATATTCGAGCCGATCAAGAACTTGCCATGTATTCCCGAGATAACATAATTTGTGGTATAACATCTGTTGCTTTCAGCAAATCCGGCCGACTTCTTTTAGCGGGTTACGACGATTTCAACTGCAATATTTGGGATTCTATTAAAGCAGAAAGAATAGGAATCCTTGCTGGACACGACAACCGTGTGAGTTGTTTAGGAGTCACTGATGATGGTATGGCTGTTGCTACAGGATCCTGGGATTCTTTTCTACGAATTTGGAATTAAGTTTTTGACAATATAACAATTCAAAACACTTTTTTTTAAACAAAAAAATATTGAAGTATTAGTGATTTCTATCCACAGTGATATTTTTACAGTATTTAATAAAAAAAACCCTAAGCCATTTTTATAATTGAGAAAATACAATTCATTTCTTGATAACAAATTGACTATTTAAACAAATTATTTAAATAAATAAAGAAAGAACTCAAATTAAAAAAATTTTTTTTATAACTTTAAATATTAATTAATCATTAAATTCAAAGTTAATTAACTTTATATTCATATATACATACCTATATTGTTGTGATCCCATCTTGAAATGTTTACATTTCCATGTTGTTTATAAATAATAACATTTGGTTACCATGGTTACCAAATCTACAGATGATGAAACTTCTAGAAATTTTAATTCTGCTGGTTTTGTATATAAATACTATTATTTAAACATAGAAGTAACAATTAGTATATACAGCATACTAAAGAAAGCTGGATAAATGAAGAAGGTTTCTTCTGATCTTTTTCTCTTCTAGTTCATCTTTGGTTTGTTCTTTCCATATATTACAGTGACTTAAATCCAGTATAGTGAAAGTGAAGTCATATAGAGCTTGATCCACAAAAAAAGTGACAAACCTTTTAGTTGTATGTTTGTATTATAAAATGTAAATTAAAAATAACAACTCTTCGAAAAAAGTTTTCTGATTGTGATATTTAAAAAAATAGGAAACACGGACGCGAAAAAAACCTTAACGTTATGAAACCATAATCGAATCGGTTTGTAACAATATATATACATAATTGTAAAACTATAAATAATAAAATAGAATGAGCGCCATTTTTTTTTTTTAAAAATAGTTTTCTCTATTATTAATAAATGTTTATATCAAAATTTAAATAAAATTATTTTGTGTTTTTGTTTTTATATTTTGATTATATCATTGTTATTTATTAAATAAATTAAAAATATAAAAATTTCTCTTAACGGTTTTCTGTTTTCATTTTAATAATTCTGCTTCCACTTTCATTCGGAAAAATTTGTTTAAATAAAAAAAATTAATAATAAATAAAGAGTTAAAAAGATAAAAAATTGTTTTAAAATAATTCAAATATATTACCAATAATTGCGTTTAAATTTTGGGTTTTTTACGATTACGATTTCTATTTTTGACATTTGTAACTTCGTAAAAATTACTTCCGATTTTCTTCCTCTTTTGAGCTCTTTCGATTGCTCTCCTTTGTTTTGAAGTTAATTTCCTTTTTTCCTTTTCCGGTTTATCATCTCCCTTCATAAATTCTTTTCTCATCGTATCATAATCGTCTACGTCAGTAACTATAAATCTGCCACTCGTAGTTTGAACAACGTTAAAAATTTTAGACTTTTTATTCGAATTTGAATTTTCATCATCTTTTTCATTATTATCTTCTTCTTCTTCTTCACCTTCCTCTTCATCTTCATCTTCGGAATAATAACTAACTTCACTGTCGGATGAATCCGAAAAAACGGTCGTTCCCTCAGATTTGCTGCTGTCTTTTCTTCGACGATCATCAATCGGTTTTACTTGATTCTTTTCTATTAATTCTTTATCGGTATTTTCATCGTATTCTAGAGCCACTTTAATTCTAGTTAAATTTTGAGTAATTTTTACTTTACTTAAATCTTTATTAACATTATTCTCTTCTTCGTTTCCTTCTTTTGCTTCAATTTCTGTACCATTACTATTAGTATTAGTATTATTATTTTCTGATTTTTCCGAAATATTTTCAGGTGTACCATTTTCTTCGTTATTAAGTTTCGACAATGGCACTTCGCAACCAGCAGGTACGATATAATAAGGTAATTTACCACGTTGCCAATCATTTAAAACTAAACGGGATATTGTGGAAATATCAGGTTCTCCACCTTTTAATAACCTACCCATTTTCAAAGCGATTGCTTCTAAAAATTCATTTGAACTGTTCCAATCATCGATTTTATATATTTTTTTTAAATATTCCGGTTTAACTCTTTTTAAAACTTCATCTATGTAATCCTCTGGATTTTTAACAAGTTCAACTCGAACCACACCCTTTAATACTTTTTCAGTATCAGTTTCTCCAGATGGATAAACAACTCCAGGACAATCTATCAGATAAATTCGCTGCATTAAGGTTATGTACTGCCATACTTTAGTTTCTCCTGCGATTGGTGCTACCTGAAATTTTGATATAGAATAAAGATTTAAATAAAATACAAATTATTAAAAATAAATATGAGGAACAAATTAAAGTGTTCTTACCTTGCAAACTTTTTTAGATTTTAATGTGTTTATTATTGAGCTTTTACCAACGTTTGGGTATCCCACGAAACCGACAGAAATTTGCTTTTTGTCAATGTGAAGTTTTGCAAATTGTCTCAGTAAATTAATTAATGATCCCTTTCCGAAAGCATGTGTAAGACTAGCATGAAAAGCCACAGTGGGATATTCGGCACTAAGGTGAGCAACCCACCTCTGGGTAACCCAAGTCGGAACCAAGTCTACCTTATTTAAAATAAATATCAAGTGTTTATGTTTTTTCTCTTCCTTTAAAAATTTTTCAATTCTTGGACATCTGGTTCCTAAAGGATCTCGAGCATCTAAAACCTTACAATTTAAAAAAATTAGTAAAATTTGATCGCTTTTACATTTTAAATAAGAATTTACCATAAAGCTTTGATTTATCTTTAAAAAGACATTTTCTTTCTTCATACCTGAATGACAACATCGCTTGAGTCAATTACTTTGTATAATTCATTCCATATTCTTTTACTTTGACCAGCTGACATAATCCATTCCCTTGGAGCATCTTTGGTGCCATCACTTTCTTTGACTAAATCGAAATCTTTTTCATCTTTACCAGCTTCGTATTTTTCAAAAGACATTTGAGCTGCATTAGTTAACGATTCATAATCCTTAGCTTTTAAATTAGGCCTTTTTCTGGATTTTTTTGGCCCAAACACACTCTAAATTAAATGTAAAAAAATATTAATGACAAAATAAAATAAAATTTTTTACATTTTACAAATAAAATTTACCTCAAAAGATTCGGTATCTAAAAGATGAACTCTTTGATGTTTTGCAGTTTCATTTAGTAAAGTAATGGGCAACTTTGTTGGTTTCATAATGACAGAATAAGGATTTTTCATAACTGCACCGAGCTCCTCTTGAAACTTTTGTAAGGCATTTTGTGATATTACTCTGGAATTTCCAAACCATTTTTGATTCGGTTCTACTCTAGCAGTTGTTCCAGATTTTAACCATCCTTGAAATGGAGCAGCTGATATAATTTTTCCTGACTATTATTTAAAGTAATTTTATTTTAAATTCAAATAAAGTTTCTCAAAAAATACTAATAAATACAAACTTTATTTCTTTTGGGCTTGAAATTTTTGTACATGTGCAACCTATTGATAGTAGATTTACTTCTAGCTTTGGCAACTCCTTTTAAATTTTCAGTTGACCGATTAGGATTCATGCTATGATTAGATTTATTTATTCCCTCCTTTTTGGGAGGTCCAGGTCTTGATCTAACTTTTCCCATTTTAATTTTTGTTCTATGCAATAACTTTAGGTTATACCAATTTCTAAAACTATGGTCAATATTTTAAAATATTAAAATTAACAGAATTTGTACAAGATATGATAAGTATATCTATTAAAATATTTTTTAAATTATTACTTTTGTATTTAAGAATTAGAATGATTGTAAAATTCAACACTAAATCATCGATATTAACACATTTTAAATAAAATATATTTAAAAAGTACTTGCGAACTAAGCACGTGTCATTATCTAAACGTGCAAATAGAATTACGTGCTTCGTTGAATAGTTAAACAAAACTGCGGATCATAAAAATTATATTATCCGTATTTAAAGAAAAATTTTTTTTGTTTAAATTTACTTAAGGATAATTGCCTTATACTAAGATTCACACGAAATATCCATAAAAAATATTTTTATTGATAATTTAAATACAGATTTAATATTTATTTTTCATAAAATTTATAAAGTTCATGACACTATCTTTACATGAATGTCAAATAATAAAAATGATACCGTATGACGTATATTACATTGTACTACTTCAGGCATATTTTACGCAAATATTCATAATAAAGTTTTATTTAAAATAAAAATTAATTTTATACATTTTATTTTTTAAAAAAATATTACAATGTTTAATTTATTTTAAACTTTTCTCTCCTAAACGTTTTTTTTGGCAGTTAACCAAAAATTTAAACCATGATTAATAATAATAATAATAATAATCACTTTGGATCATTTTTTAAGTATTATTTTTTTACATAATCACATCAAGTAGTAATTGTTGTATTTTTGATTTCGGCCCACTCGGGAAAAGTAGATAAACCATATATTGGAACGGCAATGAAAATAAATGTAATTATGAGTGAAAAGGCACAAATTAAATTCATACCTAAACCGGCTTTTACCTAAATTTAAAACATAAAAATGAAATTTTTTAAAATTTTCAACTTCGATTTCTAAAATAAAAATAAATAATGAGTCGTTTATTTCCTCACCATATCTGACGGTTTCATATTAGATGCTGCCACGACAATCGCATTTGGCGGTGTTGCAACCGGCAGCATAAAAGCATACGAACAACTTATCGTCGTTGGTAGCATTAAATATAAAGGATGCAAACGAATGGCACGACACTAAATTATTAAAAAAATCAAAAAAAAAGTAGTTATTAAAAAAACTTTACCGTTAAATTAAACGAACGGGTGAGTAATAATTAAAAAAAAAAAACATTTAAAATTACCATTTTTGCCAACATTGGAAGTAAAATGTTTGCAACTGCGGTATTAGAGGAAACTTCCGTTGCAAATGTTGTACCTAAAACTATTATGGCTAAAACAAATGGCGGCGAAAATCTATTAATGACCTGTAATTGATTTCCTAAATAATTAGAAAGCCCAGACACTTCGCTGGCCTTGGACATAGCAAAACCTCCTCCTAAAAAATTAGTTGAATTTAATCATACATTATTTTACAAAGAATAACAAAAAAAAAAAAAAAAAGGTTCAATTTAACAAACCTAAAAGTAATATAATTCCAAATGGAATTTTCTGATGTAAAACTCTCCAGCTTAAAAGACCAGGACTTTCTTTTCTATTTTTTTCACCTTGAACAAAATAAGTATAAAATATTAAACATCTATTTAAAATAATGAATTTATTTAAAATTTCCAAAAGAAAAAAAAAAAAGCTTTACTTGTTTTTAAAAAATCTAAATTAGCCGGTAAGATAAATAATAAAATAACAATCGCCATTGCTGGTGTTGCATCTTTAATCACCCTGTGGAAGAAAAAAAAAATTTATTATTGATTTAGTTAATACCGAAATTATTATTATTATTAATTATAGCGTACTTTTCGGGAAACAAATTTCCCCATCCGCTTATAAATTCAGGCTTTCTGAAAAACCACAGGAAAACATCTAAAAGAAAAAGGCAGAGAACATTGATTTCATGGTATGTTATTGGTCCCATTTCTCGGTATCTACGCCTAATAAGTTCTCGAACTTGCTTTTGTTGTTCCTCCGTCGTTTTTCCATCTCCTTTTTTTTTTCTACAACAACAAAAAAAATTTTTGTTCACTGCCAAAAATGTTAAAAAATAAAAAAAAATCATGTTAAAATAAAATACCTAAAGAGACCCATGTAGAAAATTTGAAGCCAAAGCCAGGCTAAAAAAGTATTGAAAAGCATGAGAGGAACATTGAATATCATCCAAGTGGCAAAATTTATAGCTTCGGCATCGGGAAAAATGCTGAAATTATATGAATGACAAGTTATGAAAAAACTTTCACTCTAGAATAAGATTTAGAAAATGGAAAAAAAAAAACCCGCACGCACCCACCTTTCGAAAATACCTTTAAATGTTAAATTTGTAGCAGTTCCGGTAAAAGTTCCTGTACCACCAATATTTGCAGCGTATGCAATACCCAAAAAATATGCTATTTCATTCTTGGTTAATTTATGTCCTCTCCTGAAAATCGTTGTGATATATAAAACTAATCATTCACTTAATTTAATTATATGTGGATATTAAGGTAGCAAACCTTAAATCGACATTTGCAGCAGATTCACGTCTTGTTTCGCTATCAAAAGTTCCACTGTCTTGCATTGACGTAACAACTTCACCCGTTTCAGGCAGAGTTATTTTCCTCCTTCCGCCATTTTCTTTTTGCTAACATTTTAAATAAATCATTAATAAAACTCAAATTAATTTTAAATTTTTAATAATGAAGAGAAGTAAAAATAACATGCCTGTTTGAGTTCATTTAAAACAGCTGCTACAATAGGAGTCATCATGGCTGTAGCTGCTGAATTGCATATCCACATTGATAGAAACATTGTTGTCACCATGAAACCCAACATAAGCCTTAAAAGAGAAAGTTGTTGTTGTTGTTAAATTATTGGCTATATAATTCCAACAAAAATTGCTTTTTTTTTATTAAAGAAAAGAATAACAACAAAATGATTTTAATTTTTTGTTTATTTAAATAAAAATTTAATAATGATAATTATTTCTATAACCTATTGGGACTAGTTCCAACTTTTAACATTGTTCCAAGAGCAATTCTTTTATGTAAATTGCAATGCTCTACGGCAATGGCCAATATAACACTTCCTGGAAAAAAAAAAAAAAAAAAAAGTAATGTTGTGATCCCAACGAAATGTGATATATTTTTGATAAGTGAATGAGAATAGTGACTCCATTCACACAGTAGACGCAAAGTCAGCATGTCTGGAAGCTTCGCTTTTCTTATCTAATCTCAAGTGCTAGTGAATGAATAATGACTAGCTATTGTTTTGGTCTTCATATAAATAGTGGGCTTCAGCACCACGTCTTGGTCTTTCGACATCAGTCCGTCAGTCAGTGCATCTTAGGTTGGATTCAAGAGCATCACATTCTACTTCCACTTGTATTGTGTTTAGTGTTTTTACTGATAAAGTAGTGTAACAAGTAGTATTTTTGGTTAATATAATGTATAAGATAGAATTTGTCTATTTATTATATTAAATATCCAAGTCAACTGCGACCATACTGCAAATCAGCAAAACCGAATTCCTCGAGAACGAGATCCATAACATAAAT